>NW_020933005.1:0-1039 GCF_003984885.1 Neopelma chrysocephalum | reverse complement strand
GTGAGGGGCTCTGGGTGCTGGTGAGGGGCTCTGGGTGCTGGTGGTGATGGGCTCTGGGTGCTAGTGAGGGGCTCTGGATGATGGTGGTGAGGGGCTCTGGATGATGGTGAGGGGCTCTGGATGCTGGCGAGGGCTCTGGGTGCTGGTGAGGGGCTCTGATCTCCCCATCAGTCCCTGACCAGCAGGGCCAGGCTCAGCTCAGCAGCCAGGCTGGCAGGGATCAGACAAGCTCCATGACCCCTGTTTACAGAAGCCCAAAGCCATGGCAGAGGCTGAGCTCACTGCAGGAGCAGCTGGGCCCTTCCAGCTCCAATTCCACAAACAAGGAGAGGGGAGAGAAGATGAGAACGGGGGGAAGAGGAGAGGAAGGGGAGGACGGAGAGGATGGAGAGGGAGAAGGGGCCTTTACTCTCCACTTGAAAACACACTGACAATTTTGGCTGAATAAAGTCCCCACACAGATGCTAAATGTCAGTGTGAGCTTTGCCAGGCAAGCAGCAAACTGGGACTCACTTCTCTGGGATAAGCCCTAATCAAACATGAGCGACAAATAAAAGCCCAGATATTTTTCCAAACGCTCAGCACGTGACTCCTGCTCCTTTGTTGCACCTCCTGCTCTGCCTCTGTGGCACAGCAGCATTTTATAGCTGGTGGCTTTTGAAATGCCACCTCCTTGCTACACTCAGATCTTACAAGTGTCTGTCAGATCCCTTGGTGTCAGCTTCAGAAAGGAGCACGGGGTTTATTTCCTTCTCCTTCATTACTTATTTTTCCAATTCCCTTCCCTGCAGTTATTTATCCCTCCGGAGGGTAAAAGCACAGCACAGGAACAAGCCCCCCCGCGCATCCTTCATCAGGATCTGCAGCCTTGCTGCTAATTACTGCAGTGCCAGCCCTGGGGCTGACAGGCAGCTCCCGAGGATGGGGCTGGGCAGGCTGTGCTAACCCTGCACTTCACCCAGGCACTGCATCACACCACGGTACCCAGCCCAGGAGCACAGGAATGTTTTTTGATACGCTGTGTTCTGGTATCACAAGC
>NW_020933004.1:0-926 GCF_003984885.1 Neopelma chrysocephalum | reverse complement strand
GGCTCTGGGTGCTGGTGAGGGGCTCTGGGTGCTGGTGAGGGGCTCTGATCTCCCCATCAGGCCCTGACCAGCAGGGCCAGGCTCAGCTCAGCAGCCAGGCTGGCAGGGATCAGACAAGCTCCATGACCCCTGTTTACAGAAGCCCAAAGCCATGGCAGAGGCTGGGCTCACTGCAGAAGCAGCTGGGCCCTTCCAGCTCCAATTCCACAAACAAGGAGAGGGGAGAGAAGATGAGAACGGGGGGAAGAGGAGAGAAAGGGGAGGACAGAGAGGATGGAGAGGGAGAAGGGGCCTTTACTCTCCACTTGAAAACACACTGACAATTTTGGCTGAACAAAGTCCCCACACAGATGCTAAATGTCAGTGTGAGCTTTGCCAGGCAAGCAGCAAACTGGGACTCACTTCTCTGGGATAAGCCCTAATCAAACATGAGCGACAAATAAAAGCCCAGATATTTTTCCAAACGCTCAGCACGTGACTCCTGCTCCTTTGTTGCACCTCCTGCTCTGCCTCTGTGGCACAGCAGCATTTTAGCTGGTGGCTTTTGAAATGCCACCTCCTTGCTACACTCAGATCTTACAAGTGTCTGTCAGATCCCTTGGTGTCAGCTTCAGAAAGGAGCACGGGGTTTATTTCCTTCTCCTTCATTACTTATTTTTCCAATTCCCTTCCCTCCAGTTATTTATCCCTCTGGAGGGTAAAAGCACAGCACAGGAACAAGCCCCCCCGTGCATCCTTCATCAGGATCTGCAGCCTTGCTGCTAATTACTGCAGTGCCAGCCCTGGGGCTGGCAGGCAGCTCCCGAGGATGGGGCTGGGCAGGCTGTGCTAACCCTGCACTTCACCCAGGCACTGCATCACACCACGGTACCCAGCCCGGGAGCACAGGAATGTTTTTTGATACGCTGTGTTCTGGTATCACAAGC
>NW_020933003.1:0-393 GCF_003984885.1 Neopelma chrysocephalum | reverse complement strand
CCCAGAGAAGCTGTGGCTGCCCCTGGATCCCTGGAAGTGTCCAAGGCCAGGTTGGAGCAACCTGGGATGGTGGAAGGTGTCCCAGCCTGTGGCTCTGTGATTCTGTGAACCATCCAAGTGCTGGGAGAGCTGGGATTGTTCAGCCTGGAGAAGAGAAGCTCTGGGGGGAACTGATTGTGGCCTTCCAGGACCTGGAGGAGCTACAGGAAAGATGGAGAGAGACTGTTTACAAGGGATGGAGGGACAGGACACAGGGAATGGCTTCAAACTGACAGAGGGCAGGGATAGATGGGATATTGGGAAGGAATTGTTGTCTGGGAAAGTGGGGAGGCCCTGGTATGGGTTTCCCAGAGAAGCTGTGGCTGCCCCTGGATCCCTGGAAGTGTCCAAGGC
>NW_020933002.1:0-362 GCF_003984885.1 Neopelma chrysocephalum | reverse complement strand
ACAAGGACATCCCACAAACCAGGGAAAAACATAAGGATGCCCCACAATCCAGGGACAAACCCAGGGACACCACACAAATTCAGAGAAAAACACAAGGATGCCCCACAAACCCAGGGACAAACCCAGGGACACCCCATGAATCCAGGGGAAACACAAGGTTGCCCCAGAAACCCAGGGACACCCCACAAACCAGGGAAAAACATAAGGATACCCCACAAACCAGGGAAAAACTCAGGGACACCCCACAAACCCAGGGACACCTGGGAATTGGAGGGAAAGGGGAATGGGGAGCACGGGGAGGGAGGGAAGTTCCCACCTGGGGTGGGCTGGGAGGAATGTGATAATTGTGTGGATGCACAAAT
>NW_020933001.1:0-318 GCF_003984885.1 Neopelma chrysocephalum | reverse complement strand
GGGACACCCCACAGATCCAGGGGAAACATAAGGATGCCCCACAAACCCAGGGACACCCCGCAAATCCAGGGGAAACACAAGGATGCCCCAGAAACCCAGGGACACCCCATGAATGCAGGGAAAAACAGAAGGACACCCCCAAAACCAGGGACAAACCCAGGGACACCCCACAAACCCAGAGACACCCCACGAATCTAGGGGAAAACACAAGGATGCCCCACAAACCCAGGGACACCCCATGGATCCAGAGAAAAACAAAAGGATACCCCAGAAACCCAGGGACACCCCACAGATCCAGGGGAAACATAAGGATGCCCC
>NW_020933000.1:0-362 GCF_003984885.1 Neopelma chrysocephalum | reverse complement strand
TCCAGGGGAAACATGAGGATGCCCCAGAAACCCAGGGACACCCCACAAACCAGGGGAAAACATAAGGATGCCCCACAAACCAGGGAAAAACTCAGGGACACCCCACGAATCCAATGGAAAACACAAGGATGCCCCACAAACCAGGGACAAACCCAGGGACACCCCAAAAACACAGAGACACCCCACGAATCCAGGGGAAAACATAAGGATGCCCCAGAAACCCAGGGACACCCCACAAACCAGGGACACCCCACGAATCCAGGGAAAAACAGAAGGACGCCCCACAAACGAGGGACAAATGCAGGGACACCCCAAAAACCCAGGGACACCCCACAGATCCAGGGGAAACATAAGGATGCCCC
>NW_020932999.1:0-420 GCF_003984885.1 Neopelma chrysocephalum | reverse complement strand
TTTGGGGTTTTTTTTGAGAAAGTTTAGAGACATTCCTCTGTGACCCGGCTGGCATTTCCACTGCATTTCATCTACTGCTGAGTTTTACGATCTTACCCAGATTGTCTTAAGGCTACAAAAAAGGCCCCCAAACAAACCAAAGTATCATTTCACAAGTCATTGCACAATTAGACACACACACTATAACTAGCATCCTTGCACTATTTGAGACTAACTTCCCCTCCCCCCTGCCCTTTAACTAGGGAGAAGCTTTAATATTATGAGCAGGTGGGGAACGAAATCTGAGAAAGCCAGTTTGCAGTAAAGGAAATGTTACACAAGCTGAGCTGCAGTTAACAAACTTTAGCCTTTTAAAAATTATTCCGTTTCTTCCTTAATTACTTTGCCTTGTTTATAGTAACAGAGAAAGTGCAAGATGCT
>NW_020932998.1:0-2148 GCF_003984885.1 Neopelma chrysocephalum | reverse complement strand
GCAAAGGCAGGAGGTTTGTGTGTTGGTGTGGCTTCACCCCGACAGTTTCTCCCAGCAATAAATTGGGATCCCACCTCTCTCCGGGGTCAGGGGGGGACATGGGGCCTGTTTTGGGAACAGGGAAACTGAGGCAGAACCCACAACATGACCCCTACAACCCCCTTCAAGGGTGAACAGTCCTGTAAACCGTCACATGTGGCTGATTTGAGGTGCCAGCCCCTGTCAGGGTGTCCCCCACCCCTGCACTGACCCCCCCGGGTGGGAGGACCCCGCAGAGGTTTCGGCTCCTCGTCTGAGGAGTGTTTTGGTGCAGAACAATTGTGCTCCTGCACAATGGTGAGGAGCAGGTGGCTGTCTGAAAATACCCTCTGGAAGTGGTGTGTAATGCCTCCCCTCCCACTGGGAAGTATAAATATCAGTGCAATACCAACGCTCACTTCTTCCTGCACAGAAACAGACGGAGCCGGACATTTTTCCTTGCGGTTTCTCCTCTGGTTCAGCAGTTTGGGGGGAGCAAAGGCTGAGATGGGACCTGCTTTTTGGGTTTGGACCAAACCTTTGGGGCAGCAGTGTGTCCTTGCAGGGAAGAAATGGGGAGTAGCTGCCTTCTATTCCTTGCAGTGTCCCCTGTGTCCCTGCTTTAGGGGCACCCACGGCTGCCCAACACCTCTGGGACGGGTCCAGACCCTGCAGGTGCTGCCCAAAGATCCTCCTTTGCCACAGTGGCATCTCCAGTAAAGAACAAGTTGATCCCTTGGGGCCCAAGGACACGTTGCTGCAGGTGTGGGGACCCCACAGGAGACTTCCCAGACCTGGATGGGGGAGGAGGAACCGCTGCACCTTTTCCCGGGTCCCCGGCGCGGATCCCTCAGCAGATCCCTCTCCCCCTTTGCTGTGGGAATCTCATCCTTTGCTGCTGAAAACTGGCACCTTATTTCTTGCCAGAATGCCTCATTTCCCTTATTATCCCTGGGTGTCCTGGCCACGGGCTGCCCCTGGCAGCAGCCAGGTGCCATCTGTGCCCTTCCCTGCCGGTGGGGAACGTGGGAGCACCGTCACCAGATGGGGCCCGTGGAATATTGGATCTTCCTTGTCCTTCTCAGGGCACTGGAGGGCCCCAGAGGCCACGGTGTATCCCCAGGGATAGGTGTGGGGACTTGGGGAGAAAAGCTGTATCTGCACATTGGTTTTCTTCTTGAGAAGCAGCTTTTTCCCCTCGGTGGATCACCTGGGAAGCCAGGAGGCTTCATCCTGCTCAGGGCCAGGCTTGTGGAGCTGTAAGAAACCTGTGGAGTGCATGGATAGGTGTCTGTGCCAGAGCACAGGGATGGAGGAAAGAGAGGAGGGATGGAGAGGGGCCCTGGGGCTGTGGAGGGTGATCCCAGGAGCTCCTGGCACATGTGGAGTGGTGGAGTGTCTCCAGTGCAGACATTGGGACACTGTGGCATGAGCAGCTCCTCTCCTGAGCTCTCAGTGGTGCAGAAATGCCTTGGGAGGTGAAATCCCAGCTCGTGACCCACATGAGCACGTGGCAAAAGCATCTCCAAGACTTGCTGTGGGGGAACATTTCCGTTTCTCCATCCTGCACTTAAACCAGCAATTCCCCCTGTGGAGCCAGGGCCCTTCAGCATCCTCCTTGTCTGGTGTGCAGGAATAACAGCCCTGTTCCCAGTCTCATCTCCCACTGAGGGTGAAATGGGGAGTGGGCTCTGGGGGTGGGTGGAGGAGCTGGGGATGTTCCTGCTGTGCCACCCACGAGCCCTGGAACTGCTCCGTGGGGCAGGACTGACCTTCCCTGGGGCAGACTGGGGGGATCAGGGTCTCAACACGCTGCTCCAAAGTGGTGTCTGGCTGCAGTGACCGTGGGAAGGAGTTATGTTGGGCCATGGCTCTGCCTGCAGGAGCAGGGGTTGGGATGAGCTCGCTGGGAATATCAGGATGTGACACTTTTGCAGCCCATCCCTCTGATCACCTCTAACGCAGCATCACAGGGAAGAGGTGCAGGAAGGAGTCCTGCAAGGGAAAACCAACAGCAGAAGGGCATCACCTTCCTTCTCCCTCCTGGATCTGGCTGGGAAGGGGTCAGTGTGGATGCTGGGAAGGGCTCAGTGTGGATGCTGGGATGGGGTCGGTGTGGATGCTGGGAAG
>NW_020932997.1:0-2207 GCF_003984885.1 Neopelma chrysocephalum | reverse complement strand
GCAAAGGCAGGAGGTTTGTGTGTTGGTGTGGCTTCACCCCGACAGTTCCTCCCAGCAATAAATTGGGATCCCACCTCTCTCCGGGGTCAGGGGGGGACATGGGGCCTGTTTTGGGAACAGGGAAACTGAGGCAGGACCCACAACATGACCCCTACAACCCCCTTCAAGGGTGAACAGTCCTGTAAACCGTCACATGTGGCTGATTTGAGGTGCCAGCCCCTGTCAGGGTGTCCCCACCCCTGCACTGACCCCCCCGGGTGGGAGGACCCCGCAGAGGTTTCGGCTCCTCGTCTGAGGAGTGTTTTGGTGCAGAACAATTGTGCTCCTGCACAATGGTGAGGAGCAGGTGGCTGTCTGAAAATACCCTCTGGAAGTGGTGTGTAATGCCTCCCCTCCCACTGGGAAGTATAAATATCAGTGCAATACCAACGCTCACTTCTCCCTGCACAGAAACAGACAGAGCCGGACATTTTTCCTTGCGGTTTCTCCTCTGGTTCAGCAGTTTGGGGGGAGCAAAGGCTGAGATGGGACCTGCTTTTTGGGTTTGGAGCAAAGCTTTGGGGCAGCAGTGTGTCCTTGGAGGGAAGAAATGGGGAGTAGCTGCCTTCTATTCCTTGCAGTGTCCCCTGTGTCCCTGCTTTAGGGGCACCCACAGCTGCCCAACACCTCTGGGACGGGTCCAGACCCTGCAGGTGCTGCCCAAAGATCCTCCTTTGCCACAGTGGCATCTCCAGCAAGGGACAAGTTGATCCCTTGGGGCCCAAGGACACGTTGCTGCAGGTGTGGGGACCCCACAGGAGACTTCCCAGACCTGGATGGGGGAGGAGGAACCACTGCACCTTTTCCCGGGTCCCCGGCGCGGATCCCTCAGCAGATCCCTCTCCCCCTTTGCTGTGGGAATCTCACCCTTTGCTGCTGAAAACTGGCACCTTATTTCTTGCCAGAATGCCTCATTTCCCTTATTATCCCTGGGTGTCCTGGCCACGGGCTGCCCCTGGCAGCAGCCAGGTGCCATCTGTGCCCTTCCCTGCCGGTGGGGAACGTGGGAGCACCGTCACCAGATGGGGCCCGTGGAATATTGGATCTTCCTTGTCCTTCTCAGGGCACTGGAGGGCCCCAGAGGCCACGGTGTATCCCCAGGGATAGATGTGGGGACTTGGGGAGAAAAGCTGTATCTGCACATTGGTTTTCTTCTTGAGAAGCAGCTTTTTCCCCTCGGTGGATCACCCGGGATGGAGGAGCCAGGAGGCTTCATCCTGCTCAGGGCCAGGCTTGTGGAGCTGTGAGAAACCTGTGGAGTGGATGGATATGTGTCTGTGCCAGAGCACAGGGATGGAGGGAGGAGAGGAAGGATGGAGAGGGGCCCTGGGGCTGTGGAGGGTGATCCCAGGAGCTCCTGGCACATGTGGAGTGTCCCCAGTGCAGACATTGGGACACTGTGGCATGGGCAGCTCCTCTCCTGAGCTCTCAGTGGTGCAGAAATGCCTTGGGAGGTGAAATCCCAGCTCGTGACCCACATGAGCACGTGGCAAAAGCATCTCCAAGACTTGCTGAGGGGGAACATTTCCGTTTCTCCATCCTGCACTTAAACCAGCAATTCCCACTGTGGAGCCAGGGCCCTTCAGCATCCTCCTTGTCTGGTGTGCAGGAATAACAGCCCTGTTCCCAGCCTCTGATTGTCTCGTCTCCCACTGAGGGTGAAATGGGGAGTGGGCTCTGGGGGTGGGTGGAGGAGCTGGGGATGTTCCTGCTGTGCCACCCACGAGCCCTGGAACTGCTCCGTGGGGCGGGACTGACCTTCCCTGGGGCAGACTGGGGGGATCAGGGTCTCAACACGCTGCTCCAAAGTGGTGTCTGGCTGCAGTGACCGTGGGAAGGAGTTATGTTGGGCCATGGCTCTGCCTGCAGGAGCAGGGGTTGGGATGAGCTCGCTTGGAATATCAGGATGTGACACTTTTGCAGCCCGTCCCTCTGATCACCTCTAACGCAGCATCACAGGGAAGAGGTGCAGGAAGGAGTCCTGCAAGGGAAAACCAACAGCAGAAGGGCATCACCTTCCTTCTCCCTCCTGGATCTGGCTGGGAAGGGCTCAGTGTGGATGCTGGGAAGGGCTCAGTCTGGATGCTGGGAAGGGGTTGGTGTGGATGCTGGGATGGGGTTGGTGTGGATGCTGGGATGGGCTCAGTCTGGGTGCTGGGAAGGGCTCA
>NW_020932996.1:0-821 GCF_003984885.1 Neopelma chrysocephalum | reverse complement strand
CTGGCTTCAGCCAGGCAGGGAAGGATTTCTGTCTATGCAAAGATACAGTTACACCCATAACTTGGCAGCATTTTATTTCCTCTCCCACTCCTGGATATCCAGCAGATTAACGTCCTCTAAAGCCTCCTAGTTGTGAAATGGTGTATAAAGTCAAAATTGGTGACAAGGGGCCAGTCTGACTGACCTAATCTCTTCTAACCCAGCAGTGTAGCTACCACGATCTTTTGTTGTTCATCATATAATGCTGGGATACAACTACACCCACTTGGCTCTGCCGTGATGTTGAATAGTTAAGGGGAATCAAAAGGCAGAAATTGTTCGTTTTCCTTCTGTGGATAAAAATAAAAAGTATTTTTTCATCATTTCATTGACAGGATGCTCTACCTGTGCTGGACAGGGGCAGACACTGAGAGGGGGCAGTGAGGAAGTTCAAAGGTGACCTGCTGTGGGAATGGAAGTTGGAACCAAAGCTGATGATTGTCAAGGAGGAGAAGGAAATATAACTGAAGCATAACCAGTGGGGGAGAGAGCAGGACTGAGAGCAGCAGGAGTGAGTGTCTCTCCTGCTTTTAAGATGTCACCAGTGCCTGACTGCTCTGCTGAGTCATGAGGCACATCTTTCAGACCCTGTTCAGAAGCTCAGTGGCCTCCTGACCACACAAAGAAGTAGAAAGGTTAAACACTCTCCATATCTGTATGTAAATGCTAAGTAAAACTTGTTCATCAAGAAGTAAGGAGGGTGGATAAATATTTAGCTAATGTCATCATTTTTAAAAGCATTTATTATTAATGTACAGGCAGCTGTATTGCCTGCAACAGCT
>NW_020932995.1:0-778 GCF_003984885.1 Neopelma chrysocephalum | reverse complement strand
ATACAATTACACCCATAACTTGGCAGCATTTTATTTCCTCTCCCACTCCTGGATATCCAGCAGATTAACGTCCTCTAAAGCCTCCTAGTTGTGAAATGGTGTATAAAGTCAAAATTGGTGACAAGGGGCCAGTCTGACTGACCTAATCTCTTCTAACCCAGCAGTGTAGCTACCACGATTTTTTGTTGTTCATCATATAATGCTGGGATACAACTACACCCACTTGGCTCTGCCGTGATGTTGAATAGTTAAGGGGAATCAAAAGGCAGAAATTGTTCGTTTTCCTTCTGTGGATAAAAATAAAAAGTATTTTTCATCATTTCATTGACAGGATGCTCTACCTGTGCTGGACAGGGGCAGACACTGAGAGGGGGCAGTGAGGAAGTTCAAAGGTGACCTGCTGTGGGAAGGGAAGTTGGAACCAAAGCTGATGATTGTCAAGGAGGAGAAGGAAATATAACTGAAGCATAACCAGTGGGGGAGAGAGCAGGACTGAGAGCAGCAGGAGTGAGTGTCTCTCCTGCTTTCAAGATGTCACCAGTGCCTGACTGCTCTGCTGAGTCATGAGGCACATCTTTCAGACCCTGTTCAGAAGCTCAGTGGCCTCCTGACCACACAAAGAAGTAGAAAGGTTAAACACTCTCCATATCTGTATGTAAATGCTAAGTAAAACTTGTTCATCAAGAAGTAAGGAGGGTGGATAAATATTTAGCTAATGTCATCATTTTTAGAAGCATTTATTATTAATGTACAGGCAGCTGTATTGCCTGCAACAGCT
>NW_020932994.1:0-937 GCF_003984885.1 Neopelma chrysocephalum | reverse complement strand
CTCTTCTCCGGCCTCTTTCACATTCCCGAAATTCTTGCCCGGGGTTGTGGGATTGAACTGGATTTTGCTGAAGGGCAGGAAGATCCCGCAGTTCTTCCGGCACTGGAAGAACTCGGTGCCGTGGTAGGAGCCGTCGCTTCTCCCGCGATTTTCCCCTTCTCCCTGGAAAAACAGGGCGAGAAGGGATGTCACACACACACAAATATCATGGAAAAACAAGGAATTTCATTGGAAGGGAGATCCCACAGTTCCTCCGGCACTGGAAGAACTTGGTGTCATGATGGGATCTGTTGCTTCTCCCTGTTTTCCTCTTTCCCTGGAAACAAGAAGGAATGCCACACACAGAGAAATATCATGGAAAAATAAGGAATTTCATTGGAAGGGAGATCCCATAGTTCCTCTGGCACTGGAAGAACTCGGTGCTGTAATGGGATCCGTCACTCCTCCCTGTTTTCCCCTTTTCCCTGGAAACAAGAAGGGATGTCACACACACAAATATCATGGAAAAACAGGGAATTTCCTTGGCAGGAAGATCCCACAGTTCCTTCTGCACTGGAAGAACTCGGTGCCGTGGTAGGAGCCGTCGCTTCTCCCGCGGTTTTCCCCTTCTCCCTGGAAAAACAGGGCGAGAAGGGATGTCACACACACACAAATATCATGGAAAAATAAGGAATTTCATTGGAAGGGAGATCCCACAGTTCCTCTGGCACTGGAAGAACTTGGTGCTGTGATGGGATCCATCGCTTCTCCCTGTTTTCCCCCTGTCCCTGGAATTGGAAAGGGATGTCACACACACAGAAATATCATGGAAAAATAAGGAATTTCATTGGAAGGGAGATCCCACAGTTCCTCCTGCACTGGAAGAACTTGGTTCTGTGATGGGATCTATCGCTTCTCCCTGTTTTCCCCCTTTCCCTGGAAACAAGAAGGGATGTCA
>NW_020932993.1:0-1040 GCF_003984885.1 Neopelma chrysocephalum | reverse complement strand
CTCTTCTCCGGCCTCTTTCACATTCCCGAAATTCTTGCCCGGGGTTGCGGGATTGAACTGGATTTTGCTGAAGGGCAGGAAGATCCCGCAGTTCTTCCGGCACTGGAAGAACTCGGTGCCGTGGTAGGAGCCGTCGCTTCTCCCGCGGTTTTCCCCTTCCCCCTGGAAAAACAGGACGAGGAGGGATGTCACACACACCCAAAAATATGATAGAAAAATAAGGAATTTCATTGGAAGGGAGATCCCACAGTTCCTCCTGCACTGGAAGAACTCAGTGCCATGGTAGGATCCGGTGTTTCTCCCTGTTTTTTCCCTTTCCCTGGAAACAGAAAGGGATGTCACAAACACACAAATATCATGGAAAAATAAGGATTTTCATTGGAAGGGAGATCCCACAGTTCCTCCTGCACTGGAAGAACTCAGTGCTGTGATGGGATCGTCACTTCTCCCTGTTTCCCCTTTTCCCTGGAAATAAGAAGGGATGACACACACACACAGATATCATGGAAAAACAGGGAATTTCCTTGGCAAAATAAACCATTCCACAGCTCCTCCTGCACTGGAAGAACTCGGTGCCGTGATGGGATCTGTTACTTCTCCCTGTTTTCCCCTTTTCCCTGGAAACAAGAAGGGATGTCACACACACCCAAAAATATGATAGAAAAATAAGGAATTTCATTGGAAGGGAGATCCCACAGTTCTTCCTGCACTGGAAGAACTTGGTTCTATGATGGGATCTGTCGCTTCTCCCTGTTTTCCCCCTTTCCCTGGAAAAAAGAAGGAATGCCACACACACAAAAATATGATGGAAAAACAGGGAATTGTTCTGGGCAGGAAGATCCCGTGGTAGGATCTGTGTCTTCTCCCTGTTTTCCCCTTTTCCCTGGAAACAAGAAGAAATTTCACACACACAAATATCATGGAAAAACAGGGAATTTCCTTGGCAAAATAAACCATCCCACAGTTCCTCCTGCACTGGAAGAATTCGGTGCTGTGATGGGATCTGCTGCTTCTCCCTGTTTTCCCCCTTTCCCTGGAAA
>NW_020932992.1:0-1245 GCF_003984885.1 Neopelma chrysocephalum | reverse complement strand
CTTCCCTACTCAGCCAAGACCTGTGGGAACATCCCAAAAAAGGTGGGAAAAGCCCAACTCCAGGAATTTTCACTCAAATCCAGGGATTTTTTACCCCATAAAACCACTTTTTAATTCCATATTTTGGCTTCCTCTTGGAAAAATTGGGAATTTTCATGGTGTTGAAAAAAGACACATTCCAGTATTTTCCTACTCAGCCAAGACCTGTGGGAACATTCCAGAAGGACCAAAAAAAGGCGGGAAAAGCCCAACTTGAGGAATTTTCACCCAAATCCAGGGATTTTTTACCCCTAGAACACCACTTTTAAATTCCATATTTTGGCTTCCTCCTGGAAAAATTGGGAATTTTCATGGTGTTATCCCAACTCAGCATAAAACCACATTCCTGAGGGAATTCCTGAGCTCCCACTGGAAGCTCCAGCAGCCAAGTTGAATTCCCTGGAAAACCCAATTTCCTTTGCACATTCCCTAAAAACTGGAGGGGAAACAGGGAAGAGAAGGTGGATCCCAAAAAAACCACATTCCAGCACTTCCCTACTCAGCCAAGACCTGTGGGAACATCCCAAAAAAGGCGGGAAAAGCCCAACTTGAGGAATTTTCCCCTAAATCCAGGGATTTTTTACCCCTATAAAACCACTTTTAATTCCATATTTCGGTTTCCTCCTGGAAAAATTGGGAATTTTAAAGAGTTTTGTCCCAACTCAGCATAAAACCACATTCCTGAGGGAATTCCTGAGCTCCCACTGGAAGCTCCAGCAGCCAAGCTGAATTCCCTGGAAAACCTCATTCCTTTGCACATCCCTGAAAAACTGGAAGGGAAACAGGGAAGAGAAGGTGGATCCCAAAAAAAGCCACATTCCAGCGCTTCCCTACTCAGCCAAGACCTGTGGGAACATCCCAAAAAAGGCAGGAAAAGCCCAACTCCAGGAATTTTCACCCAAATCCAGGGATTTTCATCCCCATAAAACCACTTTTTAATTCCATATTTTGGCTTCCTCCTGGAAAAAATGGGAATTTTCATGGTGTTATCCCAACTCAGCATAAAACCACATTCCTGAGGGAATTCCTGAGCTCCCACTGGAAGCTCCAGCAGCCAAGCTGAATTCCCTGGAAAACCTCATTCCTTTGCACATCCCTGAAAAACTGGAAGGGAAACAGGGAAGAGAAGGTGGATCCCAAAAAAAGCCACATTCCAGCGCTTCCCTACTCAGCCAAGACCTGTGGGAACATCCCAAAAAAGGTGGG
>NW_020932991.1:0-4896 GCF_003984885.1 Neopelma chrysocephalum | reverse complement strand
GCCACGTGGCCCTGGGACCCCAAGACGGAGCACTCACCAGACCACCAGGGGAGAGAGGACGAAAGAGGGGGTTTAATTGTGGGAGGGGGCTTATATAGCCCTTGGGGACCAATCACAGGTGAGGGGTCACAATCAAGGTAAAGGGTTTACAGCCAATAAGGGAGGGGTTAACAAGGGACCAATGGAAACACCTTGGGACATCTTCCCAGGACACTCTGGCCCGAGAGATAAAGGATTTACAGTGGAGGTATAGGGGAAAACGCAGTGGCTCTGTAAAGAGCCCTCTTAACATGAGTTTAGACAACATTAAAAACTTCTGCTTCATCAGTCCATCTTTGGCAGGACTCTTTCCAAACATCCATTGCTACATCTCTTCCCTTTTTGTTTTCTAAAGCAGGATATGCCTTTACTGATTGAAAGGTTCTGGCACAACTGTGTAGACATGGAAAGACACACATAAAAAGAAACACTACGGAAAGTCCCAGTATAATGACCACAATAATTTTCTTAACAGTGGAGGAAAGGCCTTTAAAGGGTAGCCAGTTGAAAAAATCATCAAGGGTCAGAGGATCAGATTGTTTGATTTCATGAACTAAGGATTTAAGCTGATTAATCTGGGAGTGGATAGATTGGGAGTGATCGGAGAAGTTGAGGCAGCAGAGGCCTTCAAACTCCTGACACCCATGGCCATTTACTAGGAGGAGAAAATCTATCGCAGCACGATTTTGTAACAAAGCTTTCTTATTGGTTTGAGTATCTTGTAAGAGATCGTCAAGAGCAGCACTGGTAGCATTGGCTTCTTTTGCTAGCCAACATCCCATTCTGGTAAGGAGAGTTAAAGCTTTTGTGGAGCTGACAATTGGAAGTATACCACTTAGGATGTTTGCAGTGTCTGACCAGAAATGCATGTTGGAGTTGCACTCTGCTGTGAATTCATGCAAGGACTGCAATTTTGCTAAAGGATGTTCTTCATCTGGAGGTGGGGGTGCTGCAGCCACAGGGACCTGCACTGCTTTAGGTGAAGAGAGGGGTTTTGGTTGTGATGGATAGAAGTTAAGAGGTGGGTATAAACCTTGGAATTGCCTGCGGACTCTATGATGTGAGAAGGGTGAGGTTCTTTGGAGATTACTGTTTCTTTTTGCACGATTGTTGGGAGGCTTTACAGGTAAAGATTTCATAAGGGTAGCTGGATTGTACAGTGCTAATTTTCCAAATGTGCATGGGCCTCCAGCAGCTAATCTAGGAATCATATTCCAGACTCTAAGTCCACAAATTAAAAAGACTCCTTTTGGAAGAATAACTGAATTTGGGGTAGCATGTATCTGGTAAGGGACCTCTTCCTTGCACCAGAAACTAAAATTTGAATAAGGTCCATAAGAGGTGACATTAATTAATTCAGAGGAGGCCACATGTTTGTTGTGAATGAAGTAAAAACAGAGAGGAGATATAATACTTCCCAAGATTTCTAATTCCTCAGGTCTCTGCCACTGATAGCTAAATGTCTGTCTGACATGTGAAGTTTTTGCTGGTCGTGTGAGACAGTCTAAGAATGGATTTTTAAACTGATCATGGTCATCACACCAGGGGATATATTGATTTCTAAAATCACCCCATTCTCTGGGTGTCCAGGGGATTCCTACGAGACAGGTTTTAAAAGGGTGAGAGGGATCTAAGGTAGAGAGACAGATAGAGTCAGTATTCAGTGATTGTGCCAGGTTTAGCCATACATTTTGGCCAGAGAGCATTACCCAATTTGGAATTGTTGGAAGAGATGTAGCAAGGGCTCCTGATGTTAAGTCCTTCTGATTTGCTGATGTTATGTTGACAACGAAAAACAGGATCATTCCGAGGTTGATGCTGATGGGGGATCGCTTCCTGTAGCTGGTGCTGGATCCGTTGGTGCTGGATCTGCTGCTGGTTGAGCTGGAAGGGAGACTTCTTGGTGGATCCTTACTAGTCGGGATGGTAATCATCTTGGACCTGCTCCTGTGAAAACGCAAAATGTACCCTCTTCCCCAAACAATTAGGGAGACAGGACTGAATCATTCCTTGTATTTTACCTTAGCCTCCCCCGTTTTTAATTTTCAGCTCCAAAATGATGTTTAACAGGCGAAACATCCTCATGCAGAAAGGATGTTTCCTCTGTAGGATTAATAGTAATAATTTTTTAAACAGTGAAAACAACTTGTGATTGTTTAAATCCTTTAAGTATGCAACTCACAACTCCGACAACATGTAAAAAACCTGTTGAGAAACGAAAAAAAGATTGTATCCAATTGAGATTTCCCAAAAGAGAGTGCAGATCGTTTAGTGTTTTTCTTACGTGAGAGTGGGTTTCCCTTTTTGTCAAACAGGGACCTACATTGCTTAGCCCAATGAAACCCTTTTTTACATTTGGGGCAAAGGCCTGGATGAATGGTTTTTTGAGAATTGGGGGTTTTAACTTCTGGGCAGTTAGCCTTTATGTGACCAGGACGTTTGCAGTTATGACAGATAATTTTAGAGTGGTCTAAGGCTGCTGCTAAGACTTGGGTCATTTTTTCTGCCATTTGCTGAGTGGCTTCTGCAATTTGATTACCCAGTTGTGTGTTAGCTTCAGCTAACTGGCTGGTCATAGACACTTGGGCTTGGACCAAACTATTTGCCAATTTATCAGTAGGGCTAATGTCTTTGCAAGCTTTTACCATATCGATGGGGGTAGGGTCATGAAGATTTCTGAGTATCTGCTGACACTGTGCATTTGAATTGGAGATAGCTAGCTTCAGGAACAGGGCATCTTGTGCTTCTTTCACATTTATTTGTTTTTCTATAGATTCCTTTAAGCGTTCTGCGAAATCAATAAAAGATTCATCAGGTTTTTGAATTATATTATGGAAAGGTGGAGCAGTTTGAGAGGCATCAGCTACGGATTGTAGAGCTTGGAATGCCATATTTCTAGTGGCAATTAAGTCTTGTTTGGGAATATTTGCCTGATCTGTATTTGCAGAATAAGGACCATCACCAAAAAGCATTTGTATGGTGGTTTGTATAGGTCTACGGGAGGTAGGACTGGTTTCGTGAGCATATTTTCTAATTAAAGCTTTCCATTCATCTAAAAATAATGTAATTTGTACTTTACTTAATAAGGCTCTCATTATATCTTTTATATCATTTGGAGTGAGTATAAAGGTAGAAAACAAGGATGACAGAATTCCCATAGCATAGGCAGAGTTTAAACCATAAGTAGTCACTGCTTCTTTTGCATCTTTGATAATGGGTATGGCTAAGGGGTCCCAAACAGGGGGTCCGTTGGGGCTGTAGAATACTGGAAAAGCTTGCATTAAAGTTAAACCATTAGCATGATTAGCAATACTATTAATACCATTATAATTACTGGCATGGTTGGTTCCTGTGGAAGAAAGAAAAGGGTTAGTTGGAGAAACAGAATTGTTAAAATCATTTGGCATATTTGAAAATGGATTATTGGGAGAAAATTCATTAAAGTTGTTTGGTGAGTTTGGTTCTGCTGCGTCAGTTGCAGCCAGTTGTACGCTGTAAGAAGTCTGATGTCTGTCCGTGGAGTTGTTCTGAAGCTGTTGGCTTGTTTGCTTGTCGGTGCACGCTGTAGAAGGTGGCTGCGAAGAGTTAAAGCTGCAAGGTCGATGTTTGTCTATCGCGGGTGCCGAGCAAAGGCAGGGCTGGGGGCTCGGTGACGTCATCTCGTCCCGCTCGGCATCCGTAGGGAACGTGGAAATTCCGGCCGCTACTCCGGCGTGGGTGGAGGCTGGAAGGTCTCTTTTGTTTGAGCACGCTGGGATGGTGGCTGGAGGCTGTTGCTGCCCTGCCGGGGGCTGCCGGGCCGACGAAATAAAGTTCTGTGTCTCTGGATAAATACTTAAAGCGCAGTTGTTAGTCGGGTGAGGAAGCCCCGGGTGCGGGAACGGCAGGACGGGCTCTCCCGGTGCCAGAGGAGGAGGAGGGGGGTTGCGGGCAGGGACCTCGTTAGAGCTGGCTGCGAGCGGCTTTTCTTTCCCTCCCTCCACCGGCGGCTGCAGCAGAGGAGCCCGGGCCGGGGGTGCCGCTCTGGATCCGATCTGCGCAGGAGACTGAGGCTGGCCAATTCCAAAGCCTCCTGCCGTATCGGGGACCGGCTCGGCGGCCCCGCCATGTGCTGACCGCGATGGGGGGGGTGGAGGGGGAACGCCAGCCCAGGGGTGCCGGTTGGAATTTCTGTGTCCTTCTTCCCCCGCCTCCCTCGACAAATGTATTCTCCCCGCCTCTGTCGCACTCACGAGGGAAGCCGCGTTGTTTCCGCGTTGGGGCTCAGCATCTTTTTGTTGTATTTCGAGAATTGCTAAGATATGGGTCCACGCGATGTTAGCATGTACTGCTGCTTCATCATTGGAATTTGCAGCCATCCAGATCTGTCTACCTAACAAGTCCCAATCTTTGGTAGTGAGGCAAAACGGAAGTTTGAAAGCATTTTTTGCCATAACTTTTGAAAGGCATTTTAAGGCTTTTCTGTTAGTAGATTTGCCGTTATAAGTCAATAAATTCTTCAAATACTTATAGTTCTCTCTTTCGGTCTTAGTAAGGCATATACCCATGTTTTTATTTTTTTTTTTTTTATTTTTTTTTATATAAGGGAATATTCCGGGTCTGCTCCTTACCTGATGGCCTCAGGAAGGTTGAAGTATTCGAAACAGGCTGCTCTCTTGCGGTGATGTAGCCTGCCAATACTTTTACGCTTAGACGCCGGTCCACCGCTGGACACAGGAATCGCCCCTTCCTGTGCTTTGAAGCTGACTAAATCTTCATAGAAGAGCTAAAACAGCCGTTGCCTCACCGGGGCACCATTTAAGGGTGGATATTTGGGAAGGGGAGATCCTTCAGGCCTCGTTTTAGTCCATAACCTGG
>NW_020932990.1:0-420 GCF_003984885.1 Neopelma chrysocephalum | reverse complement strand
TTTGGGGTTTTTTTTGAGAAAGTTTAGAGACATTCCTCTGTGACCCGGCTGGCATTTCCACTGCATTTCATCTACTGCTGAGTTTTACGATCTTACCCAGATTGTCTTAAGGCTACAAAAAAGGCCCCCAAACAAACCAAAGTATCATTTCACAAGTCATTGCACAATTAGACACACACACTATAACTAGCATCCTTGCACTATTTGAGACTAACTTCCCCTCCCCCCTGCCCTTTAACTAGGGAGAAGCTTTAATATTATGAGCAGGTGGGGAACGAAATCTGAGAAAGCCAGTTTGCAGTAAAGGAAATGTTACACAAGCTGAGCTGCAGTTAACAAACTTTAGCCTTTTAAAAATTATTCCGTTTCTTCCTTAATTACTTTGCCTTGTTTATAGTAACAGAGAAAGTGCAAGATGCT
>NW_020932989.1:0-452 GCF_003984885.1 Neopelma chrysocephalum | reverse complement strand
CCTTGGTTCTTTGTTATTATCAAATAGCCTGATGTCTGTTGTGGGAAAAGAAGTTGTAAAGTCTGTTAATAGAGTAGCTAAATGATAACAATGTCAGACAAAGTAAAAACTAGAAAACACTTCCTAATTAGGTAGTACAGTGTGTGTAAGTTAAAAAAAAATGTAGCAAGCATAGCTGCATTTCAGCAATGTCTCTTCACCTGCAAACGTCTGAGGTTTTGGTCTGTTTGTTTAGTTTTGGTACATTTTTTTTTAACTTACACACACTGTACTACCTAATTAGGAAGTGTTTTCTAGTTTTTACTTTGTCTGACATTGTTATCATTTAGCTACTCTATTAACAGACTTTACAACTTCTTTTCACACTACAGACAAACCATTTTACATTTTACAACCTTGGTTCTCCCTTGGTTCTTTGTTATTATCAAATAGCCTGATGTCTGTTGTGGGAA
>NW_020932988.1:0-614 GCF_003984885.1 Neopelma chrysocephalum | reverse complement strand
CAGCAAACTAGTAACTCCATCCTTTCAAAGAACTGAATTACTCCCATAGGATAATGAGCACTCTCAGATAATATGTCAACTGGTCATAATGGACTTTTTTAATCCTAGCCAAGATGCTGTCTGAATGGTACTTGTGCAGGATGGCAGAAGGTGTAGGACGGGGCAAGGGGAAGCCAAGGGAACTCAGTGTGATTATGTTTTTCGTCTGGGGCTACAAGCTGATTCAGCCCTTTAGGCTGCCTCAGAGTTGCTCTGTCTGACACCTTCTGCCATCCTGCACAAGTACCATTCAGACAGCATCTTGGCTAGGATTAAAAAAGTCCATTATGACCAGTTGACATATTATCTGAGAGTGCTCATTATCCTATGGGAGTAATTCAGTTCTTTGAAAGGATGGAGTTACTAGTTTGCTGGGCTTTTGCAGTGTAGTGTAGTTCACAGTTGGCATTAGAGACCATAATGTGTTCAGATGGTTTTTTGTATGCCTAATGCAAGTCACATCACCTGGCTGACATCATTAACTATTTCTGCCTTTCAGCAATTGCATACTAACTCTAGGAACAAGCACAGCAAACTAGTAACTCCATCCTTTCAAAGAACTGAATTACTCCCAT
>NW_020932987.1:0-426 GCF_003984885.1 Neopelma chrysocephalum | reverse complement strand
CCTCAACTTTCTTTACTCACTGCACTGATTTATTAATAATGTAAACTAACCCGGGCACATTGAAAGGTCGCTTACTTGTTGATAAGTATTCATTAGATTCCCCTCTCAGTCATCTCTTCTCCACAACAGTATTGCATATATATGGAAGGGATCAAATGCAGGGATGTAGGTGGTCTGGGGAGGAACAAGCACAGGAAAATAGAAGGATAAGGGGCTGGTCCCTGGTCTGTGCAGTTATAGGTGAGGCCCCGGACCTCCTACATCCCTGCATTTGATCCCTTCCATATATATGCAATACTGTTGTGGAGAAGAGATGACTGAGAGGGGAATCTAATGAATACTTATCAACAAGTAAGCGACCTTTCAATGTGCCCGGGTTAGTTTACATTATTAATAAATCAGTGCAGTGAGTAAAGAAAGTTGAGG
>NW_020932986.1:0-302 GCF_003984885.1 Neopelma chrysocephalum | reverse complement strand
TGTGCTGGTTTAAAAGTTAACCAGCAAGGCAAAATGAACTCAATTCAAAAGAGAGATTTATAAGTCAGAATAACAATTTATTAAAATAATGCAATAAGTACAAGTATACAGACAGACAATTGGTTTTAACCCACAAAACCCAAATGTACAAACCCAGCACCCTGGGGTATGAACAAAAGTGGTGTACCTTGGCCCACCCCCCGAGTCCAAAGCAAAGGGAGAGGGGATAAAACCTGCTGGTGGGAGAGCTGCTGGAGTCTGGTCAGAAGTGGTGATTGCAGTCCAGTTGAGGGTGGTGGTCT
>NW_020932985.1:0-5797 GCF_003984885.1 Neopelma chrysocephalum | reverse complement strand
AGTCTGGTCAGAAGTGGTGATTGCAGTCCAGTTGAGGGTGGTGGTCTCAGCCTGGTTGGGAGCAGCGGTGGTCTGCTGTCTTCCTCTGGGTCCCACGAGAGAGAGAGCCCCAAGGCTCTGAAACTCCCAGTTATATACTCTCCAGTTCAGGCGGGAGTGCTCAGTCCCTCCCTCAGAGTAGGGAATTCCATAAAAGGGCATGTGGATGCTCAGTCCCTCTTATCAGAGCGGGGAATTCCATATAAGGGTACAGGAACATCTTCCCACCTTGCAGGCCTCTACTGACAGCAGTTTTTGGGAAATGGCATGGAGGCTATAGAATACACAGTTTTGGGTTACACCCATCCAGGGATGAATTGGTCCCAGCCGTTCTAACCAGGACATTATCCACCCCTTATTCTATGCCATCCATGTCATGCCCAAATTAACCCCCTTAAAAACTATGTCTCTTTAAAACTATATACACATATGTACAATGAAACATTACGGACCATTCTCACTCAAAATTAGGTCCCCTTGTGGTACACAACGTGTCTCCCCATCTTTTTGCATTACCCACCAGGTGAAACCAGGTCCTTGAGCAAAAACAATCCCTCGGATGGGTTTGCCTTTGCTTGAGGTGGGACTAATCCAAACAGTCTTCCCTAACATACCTCTCATATGCACCACGGGGACTTTATCTCCATCTACAGTATGCAAAGGTTCTGATTGGGCAGGGCCAGCTCGATTAATGGAGCCTCGCGTGTTGACCAACCAGGTGGCCTTTGCTAAATGCAGCTCCCAGTGTTTGAGAGTCTCCCCACACAGTGCCTTCAGGGTGGTTTTCAGCAGTCCGTTGCACCGTTCAACTTTTCCAGCAGCTGGTGCATGGTAGGGGATATGATACACCCACTCAATGCCATGCTCTCTGGCCCAGGTGTCTACGAGGCCATTCTTGAAATGGGTCCCATTATCAGACTCAATTCTCTCTGGGGTGCCGTGTCGCCACAGGACTTGTTTTTCAAGGCCCAGGATGGTATTCCGGGCAGTGGCATGAGGTACGGGGTATGTCTCCAGCCATCCAGTACTTCCTTCTACCATGGTAAGTACGTAGCGCTTGCCCTGGCGGGTTTTGGGGAGCGTGATGTAGTCAACTTGCCAGGCTTCTCCATACCTGTACTTTGACCACCGTCCACCATACCATAGAGGCTTCACCCGCTTGGCCTGCTTGATGGCAGCACATGTCTCACAGTCATGGATGACCTGTGAGACAATGTCCTTGGTTAAGTCCACCCCTCGGTCCTGAGCCCATCTGTATGTTGCATCTCTCCCCTGGTGACCGGAGGCGTCATGGGCCCATCGAGCCAGAAATAATTCTCCTTTGTGTTGCCAATCCAGATCCACCTGAGAGACTTTAATCCTGGCAGCTTGGTCCGCCTGCTCGTTGTTGCGATGCTCCTCATTAGCCCGTTTCTTGCGTACGTGAGCGTCTACGTGACCGACCTTCACACTCAGCTTCTCTACCCGGCCAGCGATGTCCTGCCACATCTCCGCCGCCCAGATGGGTTTCCCTTGGCGCTGCCAGTTGGCCTTTCTCCATCGCTCTAGCCATCCCCACAGAGCATTGGCCACCATCCATGAGTCAGTGTAGATATAGAGTCTTGGCCACTTCTCTCGTTCAGCTATATCCAAAGCCAATTGAACGGCTTTAAGCTCTGCGAACTGACTTGACCCACCTTGTCCTTCGGTTGCTTCTGCAACTCGCCGTGTGGGACTCCACACGGCTGCCTTCCATTTTCGGTTTGTCCCTACAATGCGGCAGGAGCCATCCGTGAAGAGCGCATATCGTCTTTCATCTGCTGGTAGCTTGTCATATGGTGGGGCCTCCTCAGCCCGTGTCACCTGCTCCTCTTCTTCTTCAAAGGATAGTCCAAAACTCTCACCTTCGGGCCAATTGGTGATAATTTCCAGAATCCCAGGGCGATTAGGATTCCCTATCCGGGTTCGTTGTGTGATCAGAGCGATCCACTTACTCCATGTGGCATCGGTGGCGTGATGTGTAGCAGGAACTCTCCCCTTGAACATCCAGCCCAGCACTGGTAGTCGGGGTGCCAGGAGGAGCTGCGCTTCGGTGCCGATCACTTCTGAGGCAGCTCGAAGTCCTTCATAAGCAGCCAGGATCTCTTTCTCAGTTGGTGTATAGCTGGCTTCAGATCCTTTGTATCCCCGACTCCAGAATCCCAGTGGTCGTCCTCGGGTCTCCCCAGGCACTTTCTGCCAGAGGCTCCAAGAAGGGCCATTCTTCCCGGCTGCAGTGTAGAGCACGTTCTTCACGTCCTGTCCTGTCCTTACTGGCCCAAGGGCTACCGCATGGGCAATCTCCTGTTTGATTTGTTCAAAGGCCTGTTGTTGTTCAGGCCCCCACTGGAAATCATTTTTCTTCCGTGTCACAAGGTAGAGAGGGCTTACAATTTGACTGTACTCGGGGATATGCATCCTCCAAAAGCCCACAGCGCCTAGGAAAGCCTGTGTTTCCTTCTTGCTGGTTGGTGGGGACATGGCTGCTATTTTGTTAATTACCTCCGTTGGAATTAGGCAACGTCCATCTTGCCACTTCACTCCTAAGAACTGAATTTCCTGAGCAGGTCCCTTGACCTTACTTCGTTTAATGGCAAAACCAGCTCTTAGGAGGATCTGGATTATCTTCTCTCCTTTCTCGAAGACTTCCCCCGCTGTGTTCCCCCATACAATGATGTCATCAATGTACTGTAGATGTTCTGGAGCCTCGCCCTTTTCCAGTGCAGTCTGGATCAGTCCATGGCAAATGCTGGGACTGTGTTTCCACCCCTGAGGCAGTCGATTCCAGGTGTACTGCACACCTCTCCAAGTGAAAGCAAATTGTGGCCTGCACTCCGCTGCCAAAGGAATGGAGAAGAAGGCGTTGGCAATGTCAATGGTGGCATACCACTTGGCTGCCTTGGACTCCAACTCGTACTGGAGCTCCAGCATGTCCGGCACAGCAGCACTCAGGGGTGGTGTGACTTCATTGAGTCCACGGTAATCCACTGTCAGCCTCCACTCTCCGCTGGATTTACGCACTGGCCATATAGGGCTATTAAAGGGTGAGCGAGTCTTGCTGACCACCCCCTGGGTCTCCAGTTCACGGATCATCTTATGTATGGGAGTCACAGAGTCTCGGTCGGTGCGGTATTGCCGACGGTGCACTGTTGCTGTGGCTATCGGTACCAACTGTTCTTCAACCTTCAGCAGTCCCACAGCAGAGGGGTCCTCTGAGAGGCCAGGCAAGGTGTTCAACTGTCTAATTTCCTCTGCCTCCACAGTAGCTATGCCAAACGCCCAACGAAGTCCTTTTGGGTCTTTGAAATACCCACTCCTCAGGTAATCTATGCCAAGGATACACGGGGCCTCTGGACCAGTCACGATGGGGTGTCTGTGCCATTCCTTCCCAGTCAGGCTCACTTCAGCTTCCAGTACAGTCAGCTGTTGGGATCCCCCTGTCACCCCAGAAATAGAGATGGATTCTGCCCCTATGTATCTTGATGGCATCAAAGTACATTGTGCGCCGGTGTCAACTAAAGCCTTATATCTTTGTGGCTCTGATGTGCCAGGCCACCGAATCCACACTGTCCAATAGACTCGATTGTCCCTCTCCTCTACCTGGCTAGAGGCAGGGCACCCCTAGTCCTGGTCATGGTACTCGTTGCGCTCTTCTTGTAAGTATGACCTGGAGGTCCCTTCAAGAGGATCAGACATATCATCATTCCTGGGCCGTCTGGAGTCTTGCCTACGAGAGACTGGAGCAGCATTCATCTTCAAAGAGTTCCTTGTGGTACTTGTCCCTCTTTTCAATTCACGTACCCGGGCTGCTAAGGAAGAGGTGGGTTTCCCATCCCACTTCCTCATATCTTCTCCGTGCTCTTGGAGGTAAAACCATAGATTGCCACGTGGAGTGTACCCTCTCTCCTTAGCTGGGGGACGCTGGCTCCTGATAGCAGAGACCCTTGTTTGTCCTGGCGAGGTATGGAAGATCCCTTCCTTAATTTCTTCTCTTAGCCTCTGGTGTCCTTCTTCAATCTTCTCTTCCAGGCTTCGAACATGTTCAGCCAGTTTGGTCTCCACCGATGAGACGTGGGCTCGTAATGGGGCGGTGACAGTGTCTTCATAAATCCTGAGTTTGCTGACCAATGCACCAACCTTGTCCTCTCCCTCCCTCCATTGCAGCGTTGCTAGGTAGCGGGAATACATTTCTGGCCCGAGTCGTGCAAACTTCAACCACATCTGGGATGTGCACTGTACACCATCTGGACTTTTAGGAAATCTTTCGTCCTCTGAAAAGATTATCTCCAGTACAGCCAATTCTCTCAAGCACCGGATACCTTGTTCCATCGTGTTCCACTGTCCTTGCTGTACGTGGAGGTCCTCCTTGCAAAGGTATCTCTCCCTTACACTGGACAACAGTCGCCGCCAGAGGCTGAGAGTTTCCTGCCTCCTTCCAATCCCCTGATCAATGACGACATCTCGAGACAGGGATCCCAGTTGTCTTGCTTCACTTCCATCTAGAATTGTGTCGTTAGCGGCGGCATCCCAGATTCGGAGCAGCCAGGTCAGGATGGACTCGTTCGCCTGTCGTGTGAACTCTCTCCGGAGCTCACGTAGCTCACCCAGGGATAGGGACCAAGTGATTATTTCTGGCTCTGTCTCCTCCGGTGGATGTGAAGGTCCTGCCTCTTCGTCATCATTTGCTATGCGAACTGATTTGGTCTTCGATTTCCTTTTCTGGACAGGGGCGACTGCTATTGGTTTCTGTTGTCCTTCTGGCTCCTCGATGGTTTGTGTGGGCATGGTGCCAGTTGATTTATTTCTTACTCCCTCCGACTCAGCTGTAGTTTGTGTGGACGTGGTGCCAGTTGATTTGCTCCTTCTCTCCTCCCCCTGGCAGTGCTGTACCATGTCAAGCAGTGCCCGGTAAGCAGTGGCCAGGGCCCAGCAGGTTGCTGTGAGCTGACCATCTCTGGAGCTGCCAGAGCATTTTTCCTTTACCAGTTTTATCATGCTGACAGGATCCTGCAGTTGTTCAGGGGTGAATTTCCAGATCATGGGAGGAGAAAACTTCTCCAAATACTGGCCGATGTCCTCCCACTTCCCGTGCCACTCAGCGTTATCCATTCCCAGGACAGGCGTCCAAACAGCCTCCCTAGAAGGCCCTGTTCTGACCCTAAGCATGGTGTAAACAGTACAGAGCAGACAGAGCAGCAGACAGAGCAACACTAACAATAACATTATGCCATCCTTAGCATCAAAAGGAAAATCAATATTTTCAAAAGCTGTTGTAGCAGGTCTGAAGGGGAAGAAGGAGGTGAGAGGCTGGAAACAATCATTCCCCACTGTTCCCCCAAAGGACTGGGTGCGATTTTTAATGAGGCCCCAGAGGTAGCAACCCAGACCAGGACAGGCAAACAGGACTGAATACACATTTACAATGAAACTCATTGCTTCTGATGTTACGATGGCATAAACATAGTATACCAATAAAGCAATTTGGATCCCTCTCCCTGGTCTTAAAGAGAGCATTAAAATAGGCAAATAGTTCCCCATCTGCGGAAATATGAACATGCCCAGATACAACACCCACGTGAATGCACCAAACAACATGTTGATCGGGGAGTTTCTGTATCCAAATACACAGATGCTTAAAATGAAATTGTGATTCTGACTTCTCTCTCTCTGCCCCAACGTTTGGGCGCCAAAACTGTGCTGGTTTAAAAGTTAACCAGCAAGGCAAAATGAACTCAATTCA
>NW_020932984.1:0-550 GCF_003984885.1 Neopelma chrysocephalum | reverse complement strand
TCCCAGAGACCCAATGTCCCAGAAACAAAGGTCCATGAGACACAACGTCCCCAGGCTCCCATGTTCCCAAAACCCAATGTCTCCAATTCCCCACATCCTCAAGACTCAATGTCCCCAAGGCTTGATGTCCCCAAACCCCAAAGTCCCCAAGCCCTGATGTCCCAATATCCCCAAGTCCCGGTGTCCCCAAGCCCAAACTTCCCAAACACTCAATACCCCACAGCCTGATGTCCCCCATCCCATTGTTCCCATCCGATCCCTCACCGGCAGAAGGGGTCCCCGACGCGAATGATGAGGGCGGCCGTGCCCTGCCCGCACTTCACGCAGGTTCGGGGGTGGCTGTGGGGACACGGCCGGTCACCGGGGACACCGGGACTTGGGGATATTGGGACATCAGGGCTTGGGGACTTTGGGGTTTGGGGACATCAAGCCTTGGGGACATTGAGTCTTGAGGATGTGGGGAATTGGAGACATTGGGTTTTGGGAACATGGGAGCCTGGGGACGTTGTGTCTCATGGACCTTTGTTTCTGGGACATTGGGTCTCTGGGA
>NW_020932983.1:0-384 GCF_003984885.1 Neopelma chrysocephalum | reverse complement strand
CAGGAGGGCTGGCTGCAGGCCTGGGGGTATGCCCTGGGTGAGGAATTTATTAATTGCTTCTTCTCTAACCTCCCTGCACGTCCTCACCCCAAAACCCCGAATCCCAGAGGTGTTTGCTCTTCGCAAAAGGGAGGGGAGGGAAATAGCAGGGAGGTTAGAGAAGAAGCAATTAATAAATTCCTCACCCAGGGCATACCCCCAGGCCTGCAGCCAGCCCTCCTGTGCACACAAGATCAACAGCAGGGTGCTAATTCATGCAGCCACTGTGGGAACGCCACACCACAGGCAGGTGAGGTAAAAGTGTGTGCAGGAGGGCTGGCTGCAGGCCTGGGGGTATGCCCTGGGTGAGGAATTTATTAATTGCTTCTTCTCTAACCTCCCTGC
>NW_020932982.1:0-1043 GCF_003984885.1 Neopelma chrysocephalum | reverse complement strand
CAAATTAAAAGAATAAAATAAGAAATATAATAATAATAATAATAATAGTAATAATAGTAATAATAGTAATAATAATAATAATAATAACAACAAATAAAATAATAAAAAACTAATAAAAAATAAAAACAAATAAAATAACAAAGAACTAATAAGCTGATAAAATACTAAAAATTAATAAAATAACTAATAATTTAAAAAAGAAATAATAAAATAACAAATAATATTATTAATCAGGCACAAACCCCAGAGTTTGCTCTGGTTGGGATCCTGTTCTACCATCCTTTAAACAAATATTCCATTCATGCTTTTGAGCATTCTGCCAATCTAGAGTCCCCTTCCTCTGGATGCTGCATCAGCATCATTTAAAGAGAGGTTGTTCCCCAAATTAAAAGAATAAAATAAGAAATATAATATTAGCAATAATAATAATAGTAATAATACTAATAATAGTAATAATAATAATAACTAATAAAATAATAAAAAACTAATAAAAATAAAAACTAATAAAATAACAAAGAACTAATAAGCTGATAAAATACTAAAATTAATAAAATAACTAATAATTAAAAAATTAAATAATAAAATAACAAATAATATTATTAATCAGGCACAACCCCCTAAGTTTGCTCTCACTGGGATCCTATTCTACCATCCTTTAAACAAATATTTTGACTTGGGGGAGAGGTGGGTCACAAATCCACCTTTACAAGGGCTCAGTTGCTCCGGCTTGAGTTTTATGATGCTGAAGGTCTAATGTGTCCCAAAGGTGTAGGTTGGTCATTGCAGTGCTGGAAGAATTAAAAATCCCCCAAGGAACACATAGTTCAGCTGTGATGGATTCCAGGAAGGGATTTCAGGAGCCCTCTGGGACTTGAACCGGAGTAAATGAAATTATTGGGTCCCTTTTTCCCCTCAGGAGATGATAAGTTGCTCTTTTGGAATTGCTCAATGAGGATTTTACATCAGCAGGTCTCTCTGTCTTATAAAATATTAGGTAGAAAACAGGTTTCAAAGATACAGCTGAAAAGAAATAATTTAATATT
>NW_020932981.1:0-564 GCF_003984885.1 Neopelma chrysocephalum | reverse complement strand
AAGCTGATAAAACACTAAAAACTAATAAAATAACAAATAACTAATAAATGGATAAAATACTAAAAATTAATAAAATAACTAATAATTAAAAAATTAAATAATAAAATAACAAATAATATTATTAATCAGGCACAAACCCCCGAGTTTGCTCTTGCTGGGATCCTATTCTACCATCCTTTAAACAAATATTTTGATTTTGGGGAGAGGTGGGTCACAAATCCACCTTTACAAGGGTTCTGTTGCTCCGGCTTGAGTTTTATAATTTGAAGGTCTAATGTGTCCCAAAGGTGTAGGTTGGTCATTACAGTGCTGGAAGAATTAAAAATCCCCCAAGGAACACATAGTTCAGCTGTGATGGATTCCAGGAAGGGATTTCAGGAGCCCTCTGGGACTTGAACCGGAGTAAATGAAATTATTGGGTCCCTTTTTCCCCTCAGGAGATGATAAGTTGCTCTTTTGGAATTGCTCAATGAGGATTTTACATCAGCAGGTCTCTCTGTCTTATAAAATATTAGGCAGAAAACAGGTTTCAAAGATACAGCTGAAAAGAAATAATTTAATATT
>NW_020932980.1:0-323 GCF_003984885.1 Neopelma chrysocephalum | reverse complement strand
AAGCTGATAAAACACTAAAAACTAATAAAATAACAAATAACTAATAAGCTGATAAAATACTAAAAATTAATAAAATAACGAATAATTTAAAAAATAAATAATAAAATAACAAATAATATTATTAATCAGGCACAACCCCCTGAGTTTGCTCTCACTGGCATCCTATTCTACCATCCTTTAAACAAATATTCCATTCATGCTTTTGAGCATCCTGCCAATCTAGAGACCTCATCCTCTGGATGTTCCATCAGCATCATTTAAAGAGAGGTTGTTCCCCAAATTAAAAGAATAAAATAAGAAATATAATAATAATAATAATAATA
>NW_020932979.1:0-393 GCF_003984885.1 Neopelma chrysocephalum | reverse complement strand
CCCAGAGAAGCTGTGGCTGCCCCTGGATCCCTGGAAGTGTCCAAGGCCAGGTTGGAGCAACCTGGGATGGTGGAAGGTGTCCCAGCCTGTGGCTCTGTGATTCTGTGAACCATCCAAGTGCTGGGAGAGCTGGGATTGTTCAGCCTGGAGAAGAGAAGCTCTGGGGGGAACTGATTGTGGCCTTCCAGGACCTGGAGGAGCTACAGGAAAGATGGAGAGAGACTGTTTACAAGGGATGGAGGGACAGGACACAGGGAATGGCTTCAAACTGACAGAGGGCAGGGATAGATGGGATATTGGGAAGGAATTGTTGTCTGGGAAAGTGGGGAGGCCCTGGTATGGGTTTCCCAGAGAAGCTGTGGCTGCCCCTGGATCCCTGGAAGTGTCCAAGGC
>NW_020932978.1:0-11649 GCF_003984885.1 Neopelma chrysocephalum | reverse complement strand
AAAAGCAGACATTCAAGTGTTTTTTCATGTAGAAGCTGAGCAATTTTAGTGACTTAAACCAATCCCAGAAGTATCTAGTTCCTGAGTATTCCAAAGGAATTGTTAATCACTTGCATTTCCTATTTTTAAAGGGATGTCATCATAAATCACCTTATCAGGTTCCCCTTTGGTCCCTCCACTGAGCTCCTCTTGCTGTGGAGGAGCAGCACATGGACCTGTGTTCACAGTTCTGGGTCTGGGAAAGTCCAACCTGGTTTGGGGCACTGGGGTTTGAACCTGATGCCTGTTGAAAACCCAAGGTCCTCCCAAACCACTCCAGAGTTCAGCCAGTTTTCTCTTAAGCCTCCAAAATCTAAAGAAACACCAACCAACTATCTCATACAAGCAAATGCTGTAGCAATTCTATAAACTTCCACTGTTTCATTTGGGAAATTCAGCTCCTTTCTGAGCTGAAAAGATGTTTAATCTTCCAAATTCCTTTTGTGTCTATGCTCCTGTTTCTACAAAACTACTGATTCATCTTATTCAGTGGATATGTGAATCTTATTCCTTCACTCCATCCCTCATGCAACTCAGCTGGGAAAAGAAATGTGCATTAATCCAGAATTTTTGGGGGTATCTGATAAACCCAAAATCTCGGGCAAAACAAAACACTGTTCAATTTAAAGACAGATTTCCAATAAAAACTATTTCCCTGAGCATTCTGCTAAAGGAGCAGCAAATGTGATGCTGAGAGCCCAGTGCCTGCCCTTCTCTCATCCAGAATTGATCAGTGCAGGGCTTTGTGCACTCCCAGCTCTAAATGCACACACTCAAACCTTTCAGTGCTTACAATTTGGCAGCGACTCTTTCTATCCCTACTGAAAAATTCAGAGGTTTTCTTCAGTCTAATTAAAACCAACAATTCAACACAACACTGATTTTTTAAAATGCAGTTACCAGAAATGGGCTGTACTGCCTGTGATTCTGTTCTATGAAATATTTGGTTGAACTCAAGGTAAAATCAAATACAGTATTTTGATCTTAAGGAATATAATCCACCGTGAAGATAATTCACCCCTGGCATGTTCTTTTCAAACTAATTTTGTATCATTTAGAAACCAAAAACACTGACTTTCAGGAAATCATTTGGAATTAATTGTGAAGTTTCAGCCATACTACAGACCAAGGATTTCAAAAATATGCCAGCATATACTCCTAAAACACAGGAATTTCTAATTCTAGAAAGAGTGCTGAGTATTCTTTGAATGTCAGTGTTTTTATACCACAGCTCAGTGTATTATATTTTAGTAAGACAAAAACTGTTGTGGCTGAATAATTCCAAGGAATTATGCAAACACTGGAAGGGTGTTGCACTGGGCAGCCACCACTAACACAGCCCTACTGCTCCTTAGAGGATGTGGGTTTTTCCCAGCAAGGCTGGAATTAGGCAGCACTGCAGACAACAAAGAACCCTTTGGTTGTTCCCTTAAGCTCAGAACACATCTCTCAAACCAAAGCTGAGGCTGTTTGGGCTTTCAAGTGCAAACCTATGATTTTCTTGTTTGATTTGGCACCGCTCGTAACCAGAATCCAGCTGCTCCTGGTATTTATTTATTCTGTGATACTTCACTTTGTTTCTTGGCTTCACAAAACAGTCCCCAAAAGCTCTGGAAGGAACAGGAGCTGGAGCAGTGACAGTGGCTGTGACCACCCCGTCAGCAGCTGGGTGACATGTGGCTTGCACAGACCACTGAAAGGCAGTGGTGTTGCAAACTAGCCAGTAATAAATGTTCTTTTTCAGTAAATACAAAGCCTAGAAAAACACTTTTCCATATTCCTTGGCTTTCTTTTCCTTTCTGAATGCCTGGCTTTGCCCATGAAGTGCCTACTCTAATGGAACAGCATCTGTCCATCACACTGTGGAGCCCAAAGGAAGGAAGTGTTGATGTTGGGCAATTACACAGCAGTGCAACAGGATGCTGCTTTCACCACCTCCTGACAAATACAAACAGGCACAAATTTATGTCACTGGAGGCCTTTCAAAACACTATTTTTAGAAGGCACTTACAATTTTTTGCCTAAAGTTACACGAGGCTTGAATTTTCCAAACCGTACCGTCCTCAGTGTCCAGGAAGAGTTTATGTCCTGTCATAAATTCAGGTCTCAAAATTGCAAGCTAATAAAGCTGCACAAGCTTGGAAAAGGTTTGCAATTCCCCTCTCTGTGTAAGTGGGACATATAGTTACACTAAAGTTAACTAAAGTTCCACTAAAGGCAACAGGGATTAGAGAGGTGATATGTTACAATTAGTAATGACCTAGGGTGTGACATACACTGCTGCATTATGTTGTTATATTACTATATAACTACTTTTATCTTTCAACCTCTTTTCTGAACTAATCTGCCTTAATTAAAGCAGTATTTTCCTAGCATTTATCCCAAATCTTCCCAAGCAAACACCCCACCACAGAAGTCAGGCAGTACCTTCATTTCTATACAAACAACACACGTTTCAGTGCAAGAAAAGAGGCAACTGCAGATGGAAACATGTTCAGCTGCTTGGCAGGGCAGGAAGTTAAGGAGCATTTTAACAATGCAACAGCCTTCACTGGTCATGTCAGACAAAGACTGACAACTCCATGATGGGTGTTTATTTGGGATGACACAATTGAGTGCTGTTCAACCTCTTACCTGTCCTGAGGTAACTCAAAGAATTCAAATGGCACTGAGAGAAGTTCGAGGGTAAACACAAAGAAAAAAATATTTTATGTGTATTTGGTGGTTTAAATGTGATATAAAACCAGAGCACAAGTGTGAATTGCTATCCCACCTGCAGGTCCCTCACGTTGGGAAAGGGGATCCCGATGGTCACCACGGCCCGGGCGTTCTCGTCGCAGAAGTCCAGCCCCTCACTGACCTTGCCCCTGCACACAGCGATGAGCAGAGCTCCATCTGCAACCATTCCCAAGGAAAAAATGAGGATCAGAAGGAAGTTTCACCAAAATCCTTTATACAGTTACACCCCATATAGTGTAACACCCTGTGTATCAGCCCGGGAAAAGTGAGCAGATATAAAAGCAGATATTTCTTAGAGGGACAGGATTAACTCCCCCTTGATCAATAATTTTGACTGTCAACTAGCAAAATAATTTTACACTGTATAACAGAGTATTTTACACTGTATAATAGAGTACTTTTACACTATATAACAGAGTGGTGATTAATTATGCAAGAACAATATGTATCTCCAACAAAAGTTGATGTGTTAAACCTTGAATTTTGCACTCCGTTTTTTTCCACGCTGTTATTCTTTATTCTCTATACTAACATTGAAGTATTTTGAGAAAAAATCCTGTAGTGGCTGGAATATAAGGTTAATTAATACAAGACTGGTTGATTTAAATCCCAGTTATACAATGTACTGTAAGTGATTCTTTGGGAAGTCACTCTGCACCCCCTGGCAACACCTGCACACCTTTCCACACCTCACTGGGATTATACATCCCCCTGTACTTCCCTATATCCCCAATATCCTCATGCCACAATATAAATAGCACTGAATATAAATACTCTCCCTTATTTATAATAACTTACTAAACTGAAGTTCATATAACTACTTATCCAGAGTTGCTTCTAATTGTTAAGCACTTACAGAATCCCCTTATTCTTTAAACTTGCAGAGTCTCTATCAGCTATTTGTATGGCTGAAGAATGTACCTTTTTCCCCTTTACACTTTATTGCATCATAGTATAAGTTCAGCAGCTCATCAAAGTCACTCTTTGCCCCTCCCTGAGGCTCTGCAATCACTGTCTTCACCAGCTCCAGGTTTTTCCACAAGCCAGTGTGAATCCAGCGATCCTTGAGCTTGTCCAGCATCTGAAAACAAACACAAAAATCCACACCAATCACTTCAACTGTTCCAATAAAGCCCTTTATTTTAGTGAAGCTCCACTATTCAGCTTTTGTATTTGTAAATACAAGTTGCCCTGCCATGCACCAAACTCAGCCATGCAGCACTTGGCAAACATGGTGGCCACTCATTTTGCTAATTAAAAATTATGCAGATTTTTGTTATCAAAGCAAAACTCTCTAAATCTGTAAGAGTGGACACTAAAGAGCATCTCCTGGTATTCCTCAAAGCAGGGGAATGTCAACCACATAAAAAGGGAAATCACCTGTTTTTCTGATTACCAAGTAAGAGATCCATCAGGAAGGCTGGAAACAAATTCTAAATTACTTTGAAACAACTCTTTCTATCTTAAATTTCCAGAACACTTCAACAGTTTAAAATTTACACAGTGAGGAAATATTGATGTAGGATTTACCAACAGCCTCCTCTGCTTCTTGAAGTTCTGAACTGTGCACATTTCACCCCAAACCAGAACATACTCAAATCTGGCAGGCAAATGAGCTGGTTCCACATTTAATTGAACTCCTCCATCTGAAACCTGCACTTGCCCCAGTTCATGCCTCAAAAAGCCACAGCATCCCTTAACTCCAGCCCTCTTGCCTTTCCAGTGCACTCCAGCCAAGATCTTGGGATTTGGAATGGTTAAACTGTTACAAGATTAATCTGTCCCATCACCAAACACACAGTTTAAGTGCTACAGTAGAGCAGAATTAATTGTAACTAATTGTTGTCATATTTGGGTTTAAAGAGAGAACACTTGCAAATTTATAGGACACTGGTGACAAGACCCTTTCCATATTTCACCTCCTCAGCATTAAAGACCTGAACTCATTCTCTCACACTGAGTATTTGGATTGGTTCCTTCTGAGGAACACGAGGGGACAAATATTATGTTATTGCTGCATTTCCCTGGCTTTGTTCCAGCCTCTGCTCAGGGAACTACACCTGCTTTACTCCTGAGGTGACCCCATCAGCAAGCACAGCAGGAGTAAGTGCTGAGCAGTGGGAACAGCTTCCTACACCCAGAATGGAACTGCAGAATAAATCATCTCTGCTAAACGTGTCTCTCCTCCTGTTTGTCCCCTTCTCCACCAGCTCTGTCATTTCCTGGCAGATCCTGCCTGTAATCCCTTTTTCTCTAACAGCTTGTAATCCTATGACAGAGCAATGACTGTCCATCTTCCAGCCCAGGCTGCCACCGTGGCCTCAGTTCTTGGATGTGACACGGAGAGAATTCTGGGAAAGAAAGAAATCAAACATATTATGGCTCCAAGTACATCCATTTGGGACATTATTAGCCTTCCAGATTTCATTCTTCCCCCTGTGAAACTGGTGCACCCCCTCAGCAATCCATGTTAAACCCACTCCTGGTACTGCCTGCCATGGATGCAGAAGGAGCCCAGGAAGAGAAGGCAGACAGGAGATATCTGGGTGTAACCGAATTCCACATTTCCAGACACAAAACTATCCCTGCTTCGACTTCTAAGGGTCCCTCATCCCTGATTTTCTCCTCTTCAATCATCACACCCACTGCAACCCACAGGTATTTCTCACAAACACACCCCTGTGCTCTTGGCAGAAAAACTGGTGCTTAATTTAAGGGCACCAAAATCCGCTGACAGTCTCTGAAAGGGTAAGATTCCTTACAAAAAACCCTCCATTTCTCTCATATTTCAAAGAATTATAACTTCTGTTCATAGCTGCAAAGATGGCAGGAGAAAACCTTCCTCCAAATTCTTAGGGAAACATCTTTTCTCTTCCATGGGTCACCCAGCCCCTCCAGGCTGGGACCACAGTAGGTTCAGGTTGGTTTAATTGACACGAGCATCCCAACAGAAAATCTCCCATTTTTGATGGAAATAAGTGAATTTTTCATGAAAATCTTCAGCAAGTTCATTTAATTCACACACCAGCTATTACCTCTTCCATTAATGGGGTTTGCTGGGGATGGAAACTTTCTTGGAGGCAGGAAAAGTATCCACAAACACACAGTGCCCATGGTATGGACAGGCACTAAAACAACAGGAATTATGGACCTGACTGAATACAAATAAATAAAATATAGAACACACAACACGCCTCGTCCGAGCCAGGAATCAAGGGCAGGTTTCTCATAAAAAATTATTTCACTTTGGCTTGAAAAAGTGCAAATGGGAGCAAGATATAATGCCAGGAATCACAGGAAGCAACCATTAATGCCCCCAGCCAGTCACTTCTTCTACCCAAGGGAATAATAGTCCCTGCAGTGGAAGGCAGGCTGTGTATATTTTATTAAATCCCTTAAAAATGGATTCTCAAATGGTTTATTAACAAATGGTCTTCCTCCAGGAGAGCAGAAAATCTTGTTAGAAAGAATCTGTCATCTTCCCAGGCACTGAAGGATGGTTCCTGGGATAGCTTTTTCTCTTTAATTCCTTGCTGCAGTTTAAAGACACCTGGAAGCCACTATCCAGAAAAATCAGGAGCTCAGGATTTAGATTTGCCATCCATCTATGTCAGCATCCCCCTATGGAAGCAGTTTGGGAAGTATTCCTGAAGTTTGGGAGGGGGGGAAGGTGTTTTCCCACCATCTTTTGCCATTTTGCACCTGCCACTGAATTTCTTTACACAAAATATTCCTTAACTATTCCCAGGCTGAGTCACATAATGAATGGATTGCACCTTGCCAGCAGAGGAAAAAGGTATCACAGAAATAATCCCTCCATCTAAAGGGCTTGGGGAAGCAACAAAAACCTTGAAAGTATGAAAGGATGTTCTAGAGAAATATAGAATATAACAGATAATGACCCAAGCAGTGCCTGACAGCAGAGTAAAAGAACTCTGGCTTTATTGGTTAGTTATTAACAGCTATTAACTACTGATGATAATTATCAGTTACAGTTGCACTGCATGTGCCTGTATACCTTTAAAACTCTGTGTTGCCTTGTTATCCACTCATTTATACAATCACTGAACAAAAAGTATTTTAAGGTGAACAAAAATTCCACAAGTATCTCATAACCCTTTAAAAATCTACCATTATACACTAAAAATCTACCATTATACACTAAAAATCTACTATTAAACACTAAAAATTTACCATTATACACTAAAAATCTACCACTATACACTAAAAAACCCACTCCTCCAAACTTGCCTGGTTTTTCATCTTGTTTCTATGTGATGATAGGAAGTTCCACTTTTTCATTGTTATTCAAATATTCAGGTAGTTGAGCAGAGAAAGGCAGCAGCCATTAGGTTTTCCCTAATAAAAATCAGAGTATTGGCACCACGGTTAGTGCAAAAAGTCAGGGATCCCCCGGGGAGCACCATTGATCTAAAAGCCTTTTCCCAGGCAGCTCTTGCTGTGTTTGCTCCCAGAATTTTCTCTGTGAATAAGCACTGCTGCAAATCCAAGTGTGTCTCCAGCGGGCTGGAAACGTGTTTGAAGGGTCAGGCAGAAGTTCCACAGGCAGCACAAAACTTTAAGGATGGAAAAGAGGAATCCAGGGAGGGACAGGATGGGCACTGGAGTCCCTCCAGCAGAACCTGGTTCAGGAATCTGCTCCCTGTGGGAATAAAAGGGAGGCAGTGGCACAAAACAGGGTTATCACGCAACAGTGTATAATGGCAGATTTTTAGTGTGTAATGGCAGATTTTTAGTGTGTAATGGCAGATTTTTAGTGTATAATGGTAGATTTTTAGTGTGTAATGGTAGATTTTTAGTGTGCAATGGTAGATTTTTAGTGTGTAATGGTAGATTTTTAGTGTGTAATGGTAGATTTTTAGTATATAATGGCAGATTTTTAGTGTATAATGGTAGATTTTTAGTGTGTAATGGCAGATTTTTAGTGTATAACGGTAGATTTTTAGTGTGCAATGGTAGATTTTTAGTGTATAACGGTAGATTTTTAGTGTGCAATGGTAGATTTTTAGTGTATAATGGTAGATTTTTAGTGTGCAATGGTAGATTTTTAGTGTGCAATGGTAGATTTTTAGAGGGTTACGAGATATTTGTGGAAGTTTTGTTCACCTTGAAATCCCTTTTGTTCAGTTATTGTATAAATGAGTGGATAACAAGGCAACCCAGAGTTTTAAAGGTATACAGGCACATACAGTGCAACTGTAACTGATAATTATCATCAATAGTTAATAGCTGTTAATAACTAACCAATAAAGCCAGAGTTCTTTTACTCTGCTGGGTCATTATCTGTTATATTCTATATTTCTCTAGAACATCCTTTCATACTTTCAAGGTTTTTGTTGCCTCCCCAAGCCCTTTAGATGGAGGGATTATTTCTGTGATACCTTTTTACCCTGCTGGCAAGGTGCAATCCATTCATTATGTGACAGTTCTCTGAACTCAAAGCTTTGCCAAGCCTTGGTATGAAATGACCTGGAATCCTACAGGCAACTGAACTCCAGGACCATTGGAACTCCTCACTTTGGGGAAAAACAGGACTTTACAAAGCCAATATTTATTTATTAGCACTAATTTCACACTAGTTATTTAGCACTAATTTATTCCATTTCCACCTTTAGTTAAAAAACCCCAATCAAACAAATCCAAAAGCCAAGATGGGAAGTGCCACAAAACCACACAGTGCTGTTCTAACCACAGACTCCAACAGCATCTTTAAGTATCAATTAATTAATTAATGCACCAAAATTCTCCACTCACACGAACTGCAGTGAGGAGAAGGTGGTGGCAGTTTTAGACACAGCTAAAATCTCATAATATAAATATTTTCCCTTTAACTTCAAGGCTGTGTGACATGGTAGCGTGGTTTGGGGTTTATAAATGAAATATAGAAATATGGACACAACTTAAGATCATTTCCAGCTATGGTTTGTAAAACCTGGGCAGACTGGCCTGGGCTGAATCCCTACAACTCATGGTATTGGAAATACAGGGTATTTCCAGGGAAATCTGGGAAGTCAGGGTTAGGGTTTAGGGAATCTGGACTGAACTAGAACACTACAGAAATGTAGGAACTTCCAACATGGAACGAAGCTCCAGCCCATGGGCAGGAACACAGTTTCACACCCACAAACCAAACTCCTCACGTTATTCCCCAGCACAGATTGGGGAAATTTCTACTGAACAGCTCCTTTTCCCAGGGAATTTGGAGCTGCCTGACAGATTTCTTCCTTTCCAGCTCTGCAATCCCAACCCATGTTTGGGAAGAAGCTGCAGGGGGATGTGTTGCACCCAGCTGGGCCTCTCTGCACACAGGAGCAGCAGGGATTGGAATAGAATTCCCTTCCCCCATACTGAGTCTTGTGTCTGGAAAACCCCTCTCACACTGGGGTGAGTTGTGGACTCAGGAATTGGAGTTTTAGGGGTCTCAAACCACCACAATCCCATTCAGGAGAACTGATTGAACTGTGCTCTCCCAGTCCTGTCACAACCTCACAGTGGGAGAAAGGCCAGAAATTCCCCTTCCATTCACAATCAACCCCAAAGTAAGGAAAATGTATCCAAAGGCAATTCCATCTGCCCAGAAACTCCAGCCAGGAGGAGGAACAAAGCTAAAACATTCTCCTTCAAATGAAGCAACAAAACTTTTTCCAGCACATGGTGCTCTAGTTTTAAAACTAGTGATTCTTCTACTCCCATCTGAGCCATAAATTGCTGAAAGTGGAAAGGTATCCCTGCATATTTTAAACATTTATACCTTTCCAAAGTAGGTAACACTCAATGTCTTACCAGCATTTCAATAACAAACCATAAAATAGAATAAATACATCTTAAAGATAGACCATGGGAGGGGCAAATCTGATGAATATTGTAATTTAGTAACCAAAAAAATCCCTCGAGATAACACTCCAAACATCTGCCAGTAAACTTTAACAGTGTTAAATCACTTTTGCTCTTTGTAAAATCTTTTAATTGAAGTTTGTCTATGTGCACAAACCAAAGCCTTCCACACACACACACCCTGGAGCTCACCAGCAGCATCAGGATGTTGGAAGCAGCTCTTTCTTCAAGTTTTATACCAGCTGGAAATACAATTTACACCTTCTTCAGTATCAGAAGACATTAATTTCTGTATCTTTGCTCTCCTCCTCCTCCACTGATCTCCTCAACTCTGTTTTGCTTCACAACAGAGCAGCTCAGCCCTCAGCGAGAGCTTTTATCTTATCAGAGCAGAGGAGGCGGCCGAGGAGTGCAGAGACCAAACATTTCATCAAACCAAAACATTTTATCAAACGTTTTTGCTTCCAGGCAGTGACAGAAAAATAACAGGTGTCAAAACCAAACAAAGAAGAGGCTTTTTTTTTTTTTTTTTCTCTCTGCCACTCCTGAAAACCCTGGAATTCAGAGACAGTGGCGAGAAGAAACGCAGTTTTGTCTCACTCCAAAGTGTTTCCCACCATTTGGGCTGTCTGCAAAAAAAGGAGTGCAGGTTGTTTTACATCAGCTCGACCTGTATCTGCATCAGGTTGCAGATCTGTCTCAGTAAAACTTCAAGCTAAAAACACAAAGCCCTGCACACTCTGCCAGGCCCTTCTGAGGCTGCAGGACATCACATTTTCCACTCCAGTAATCCCATGATCTCAGGGCACAGATGTTTTTCTAATGGCTCCAATTCCACAGGTATTGCATTACCTTTCATGAGCTTCCAGGAGGAGATTTGCTGAGTCAGCTGGAAGGCTCCAGCTGGAATTTTTTGTTCCAAGCCCCTCTCCCCCCCTGGTCTCACAGCTCCAGCCTGCTCAGGATGAGGGAGAATTCCCTGGGTGAATGTTCTGCTTCTATTAGGAGAGGATGAAACTGTCTCTGCCTTAGTGATAATCCTAAAATATATTCAGTCATTAAATAAATGCACTTGGTATGTGCTGATTAAACACAGTGGCCTTAAATTCAGGTTATTTCAAAAGAACCCTGGGGAGTTGATCTGGCCAGACTTCACCCATTTTTTGGAATTATAGGCTCCTATTAAATGAACTTCTTCAAGGACTAAGATGGTTTGGAAAAGCACAGAATTAGCAGAAGTTATTTGACAGTTCTCTGTAAAAGCTTTGCCAAGCCTTGGTATGAAATGACCTGGAATCCTACAGGTAACTGAACTCCAGGACCATTGGAACTCCTCACCTTGGGAAAAACAGGACTTTACAAAGCCAATATTTATTTATTAGCACTAATTTAATGCTATTTATTTAGCACTAATTTATTCCATTTCCACCTTGAGTTAAAAAAACCCAACCAAACAAACCCAAAAGTCAACAACAGAAATAACAAAAAAAGAAAGTGCTTTGAGGTTTCAAGTGAACAGAAAGGGAACAACAGAAGGAAGAAAGTGAACAGAGGAAAAAAAAAGGGAATAAAAGAATGAAGGGACAAGGAAAAACTGCCTGGAAGCATTGCTATGAAAGGAAAAAGCTGAGTTTCCTTCCAAAAATAGGAGGGAAAATATTTCGGCTAACTAAGCAATAAAATCCAATGTCCATTAGCCAAATCTTTCAAATAAATTTGGAACAGCACTCCAGAACTATTAAAAAAATCACACTGTAAAAAGCACAACATCCCTTAACGAGAGTAAAAGGTCACAGGGATGAAAAGCAAGCAAGGAAACCCAATCACATTTATCAACCTCACCAAAATCATTCCACCCTTTGAGAAGCACTGACAGAACCTGCACCTTTGGGCCACGAGTCATGTCTCAAATTGGCAGAAATAATTTACATTTCTCACGGTTTTTTTCCTTCCTAATCAACCCCTACATTTTATTTCTAAAGGTCATTTTAATCATGTTCCTCACCAAAAAAAAAA
>NW_020932977.1:0-790 GCF_003984885.1 Neopelma chrysocephalum | reverse complement strand
AAAATCTACCATTACACACTAAAAAATCTACCATTACACACTAAAAATCTACCATTACACACTAAAAATCTACCATTACACACTGAAAATCTACCATTATACACTAAAAAACCCACTCCTCCAAACTTGCCTGGTTTTTCATCTTGTTTCTATGTGATGATATGAAGTTCCACTTTTTCATTGTTATTCAAATATTCAGGTAGTTGAGCAGAGAAAGGCAGCAGCCATTAGATTTTCCCTAATAAAAATCAGAGTATTGGCACCTGGGTTAGTGCAAAAAGTCAGGGATCCCCCGGGGAGCACCATTGATCTAAAAGCCTTTTCCCAAGCAGCTCTTGCTGTGTTTGCTCCCAGAATTTTCTTTGTGAATAAGCACTGCTGCAAATCCAAGCGTGTCTCCAGCGGGCTGGAAACGTGTTTGAAGGGTCAGGCAGAAGTTCCACAGGCAGCACAAAACTTCAGGGCTGGAAAAGAGGAATCCAGGGAGGGACAGGATGGGAACTGGAGTCCCTCCAGCAGAACCTGGCTCAGGAATCTGCTCCATGTGGGAATAAAAGGGAGGCAGTGGCACAAAACAGGGTGATCACCCAACAGTGTATAATGGTAGATTTTGAGTGTATAGTGGTAGATTTTGAGTGTATAATGGTAAATTTTTAGTGTATAATGGTAGATTTTTAGTGTGCAATGGCAGATTTTTAGTACATAATGGCAGATTTTTAGTATATAATGGCAGATTTTTAGTATGTAATGGTAGATTTTTAGTGTATAATGGTAGATTTTTAGTGTGTAA
>NW_020932976.1:0-3933 GCF_003984885.1 Neopelma chrysocephalum | reverse complement strand
AGTGTATAATGGTAGATTTTTAGTGTGTAATGGTAGATTTTTAGTGTGCAATGGCAGATTTTTAGTGTGTAACGGTAGATTTTTAGTGTGTAATGGCAGATTTTTAGTGTGTAATGGTAGATTTTTAGTGTGCAATGGTAGATTTTTAGTGTGTAATGGTAGATTTTTAAAGGGTTACGAGATATTTGTGGAAGTTTTGTTCACCTTGAAATACTTTTTGTTCAGTGATTGTATAAATGAGTGGATAAGAAGGCAACACAGAGTTTTAAAGGTATACAGGCACATACAGTGCAACTGTAACTGATAATTAGCATCAATAGTTAATAGCTGTTAATAACTAACCAATAAAGGCAGAGTTCTTTTACTCTGCTGGGTCATTATCTGGTATATTCTGTATTTCTCTAGAACATCCTTTCATACTTTCAAGGGTTTTGTTGCCTCCCCAAGCACTTTAGATGGAGGGATTATTTCTGTGATACCTTTTTACCCTGCTGGCAAGGTGCAATCCATTCATTATTTGACAGTTCTCTGAACTCAAAGCTTTGCCAAGCCTTGGTATGAAATGACCTGGAATCCTACAGGCAACTGAACTCCAGGACCATTGGAACTCCTCACTTTGGGGAAAAACAGGACTTTACAAAGCCAATATTTATTTATTAGCACTAATTTCACACTAGTTATTTAGCACTAATTTATTCCATTTCCACCTTTAGTTAACAAAACCCAACCCTCCAACATGGGAACTGCCACAAACCCACACAGAGCTGTTCTAACCACAGACTCCAACAGCATCTTTAAGTATCAATTAATTAATTAATGTACCAAAATTCTCCACTCACACGAACTGCAGTGAGGAGAAGGTGGTGGCAGTTTTAGACACAGCTAAAATCTCATAATATAAATATTTTCCCTTTAACTTCAAGGCTGTGTGACATGGTAGCGTGGTTTAGGGTTTATAAATGAAATATAGAAATATGGACACAACTTAAGATCATTTCCAGCTATGGTTTGTAAAACCTGGGAAGACTGGCCTGGGCTGAATCCCTACAACTCATGGGACAGGGTATTTCCAGGGAAATCTGGGAAGTCAGGGTTAGGGTTTAGGGAATCTAGACTGAACTAGAACACTACAGAAATGTAGGAACTTCCAACAGGGAATGAAGCTCCAGCCCATGGACAGGAACACACTTCACACCCATAAACCAAACTCCTCATGTTATTCCCCAGCACAAATTGGGGAAATTTCTACTGAACAGCTCCTTTTCCCAGGGAATTTGGAGCTGCCTGACAGATTTCTTCCTTTCCAGCTCTGCAATCCCAAGCCCATGGTTTGGGAAGAAGCTGCAGGGGGATGTGCTGCACCCAGCTGGGCCTCTCTGCACACAGGAGCAGCAGGAATCGGAATAGAATTCCCTTCCCCCATACTGAGTCTTGTGTCTGGAAAACCCCTCTCACACTGGGGTGAGTTGTGGACTCAGGAATTGGATTTTTAGGGGTCTCAAACCACCACAATCCCATTCAGGAGAACCAATTGAACTGTGCTCTCCCAGTCCTGCCACAACCTCACAGTGGGAGAAAGGCCAGAAATTCCCCTTCCATTCACAATCAACCCCAAAGTAAAGAAAATGTATCCAAAGGCAATTCCATCTGCCCAGAAACTACAGCCAGGAGGAGGAACAAAGCTAAAACATTCTCCTTCAAATGAAGCAACAAAACTTTTTCCAGCACATGGTGCTCTAGTTTTAAAACTAGTGATTCTTCTACTCCCATCTGAGCCATAAATTGCTGAAAGTGGAAAGGTATCCCTGCATATTTTAAACATTTATACCTTTCAAAAGTAGGTAACACTCAATGTCTTACCAGCATTTCAATAACAAACCATAAAATAGAATAAATACATCTTAAAGATAGATCATGGGAGGGGCAAATCTGATGAATATTGTAATTTAGTAACCAAAAAAATCCCTCGAGATAACCCTCCAAACATCTGTCAATAAATTTTAACAGTGTTAAATCACTTTTGCTCTTTGTAAAATCTTTTAATTGAAGTTTGTCTGTCTATGTGCACAAACCAAAGCCTTCCACACACACACACCCTGGAGCTCACCAGCAGCATCAGGATGTTGGAAGCAGCTCTTTCTTCAAGTTTTATACCAGCTGGAAATACAATTTACGCCTTCTTCAGTATCAGAAGACATTAATTTCTGTATCTTTGCTCTCCTCCTCCTCCTCCACTGATCTCCTCAACTCTGTTTTGCTTCACGACAAGAGCAGCTCAGCCCTCAGCGAGAGCTTTTATCTTATCAGAGCAGAGGAGGAGGCCGAGGAGTGCAGAGACCAAACATTTTATCAAACCCAAACATTTTATCAAACGTTTCAGTGACAGAAAAATAACAGGTGTCAAAACCAAACAAAGAAGAGGCTTTTTTTTTTTTTCCTCTCTGCCACTCCTGAAAACCCTGGAATTCAGAGACACTGGCAAGAAGAAATGCAGTTTTGTCTCACTACAAAGTGTTTCCCACCATTTGGGCTGTTTGCAAAAAAATCCAGTGCAGGTTGTTTTATATCAGCTCGACCTGTATCTGCATCAGGTTGCAGATCTGTCTCAGTAAAACTTCAAGCTGAAAACACAAAGCCCTGCACACTCTGCCAGGCCCTTCTGAGGCTGCAGGACATCACATTTTCCACTCCAGTAATCCCCATGATCTCAGGGCACAGATGTTTTTCTAATGGCTCCAATTCCACAGGTATTGCATTACCTTTCATGAGCTTCCAGGAGGAGATTTGCTGAGTCAGCTGGAAGGCTCCAGCTGGAATTTTTTGTTCCAAGCCCCTCTCTCCCCCTCTGGTCTCACAGCTCCAGCCTGCTCAGGATGAGGGAGAATTCCCTGGGTGAATGTTCTGCTTCTATTAGGAGAGGATGAAACTGTCTCTGCCTTAGTGATAATCCTAAAATATATTCAGTCATTAAATAAATGCACTTGGTATGTGCTGATTAAACACAGTGGCCTTAAATTCAGGTTATTTCAAAGGAACCCTGGGGAGTTGATCTGGCCAGACTCACCCATTTTTTGGAATTACAGGCTCCTATTAAATGAACTTCTTCAAGGACTAAGATGGTTTGGAAAAGCACAGAATTAGCAGCAGTTATTTGACAGTTCTCTGTAAAAGCTTTGCCAAGCCTTGGTACGAAATGACCTGGAATCCTACAGGTAACTGAACTCCAGGACCATTGGAACTCCTCACTTTGGGAAAAACAGGACTTTACAAAGCCAATATTTATTTATTAGCACTAATTTCACACTATTTATTTAGCACTAATTTATTCCATTTCCACCTTTGGTTAAAAAAACCAAACAAACAAACCCAAACCCAAAAGCCAACAACAGAAATAACAAAAAAAAAAAAGTCCTTTGAGGTTTAAAATGAACAGAAAGGAAACAACAGAAGGAAGAAAGTGAACAGAGTTCAAAAAAATGGGAATAAAAGAATGAAGGGACAAGGAAAAACTGTCTGGAAGCATTGCTATGAAAGGAAAAAGCTGAGTTTCCTTCCAAAAATAGGAGGGAAAATATTTGGGCTAACTAAGCAATAAAATCCAATGTCCATTAGCCAAATCTTTCAAATAAATTTGGAACAGCACTCCAGAACTATTAAAAATCACACTGTAAAAAGCACAACGTCCCTTAACGAGAGTAAAAGGTCACAGGGATGAAAAGCAAACAAGGAAACCCAATCACATTTATCAACCTCACCAAAACCATTCCACCCTTTGAGAAGCACTGACAGAACGAGCACCTTTGGGCCACGAGTCATGTCCCAAATTGACAGAAATAATTTACATTTCCCCCTTTTTTTTTTTCTCCTTCCTAATCAACCCCTACACTTTATTTCTAAAGGTCATTTTAATCATGTTCCTCACCAAAAAAAAAA
>NW_020932975.1:0-6964 GCF_003984885.1 Neopelma chrysocephalum | reverse complement strand
GAATTGAGGCTTAAGAGGACTTTTGCTAACCCAAAAAGCAGACATTCGAGTGTTTTTTCATGTAGAAGCTGAGCAATTTTAGTGACTTAAACCAATCCCAGAAGTATCTAGTTCCTGAGTATTCCAAAGGAATTGTTAATCACTTGCATTTCCTATTTTTAAAGGGATGTCACTATAAATCACCTTATCAGCTTCCCCTTTGGTCCCTCCACTGAGCTCCTCTTGCTGTGGAGGAGCAGCACATGGACCTGTGTTCACAGTTCTGGGTCTGGGAAAGTCCAACCTGGTTTGGGGCACCGGGGTTTGAACCTGATACCTGTTGAAAACCCAAGGTCCTCCCAAACCATTCCAGAGTTCAGCCAGTTTTCTGGTGAGCAGACAAAATCCAAAGAAACATCAACCAACTACCTCATAACAGCAAATGCTGTAGCAATTCTATAAACTTCCACTGTTTCATTTGGGAAATCCAGCTCCTTTCTGAGCTGAAAAGATGTTTAATCTTCCAAATTCCTTTTGTGTCTATGCTCCTGTTTCTACAAAACTACTAATTCATCTTATTCAGTGGATATGTGAATCTTATTCCTTCACTCCATCCTTCATGCAACTCAGCTGGGAAAAGAAATGTGCATTAATCCAGAATTTTTAGGGGTATCTGATAAACCCAAAACCTCGGGCAAAACAAAACACTGTTCAGTTTAAAGACACATTTCCAATAAAAACTATTTCCCTGAGCATTCTGCTAAAGGAGCAGCAAATGTGATGCTGAGAGCCCAGTGCCTGCCCTTCTCTCATCCAGAATTGATCAGTGCAGGGCTTTGTGCACTCCCAGCTCTAAATGCACACACTCAAACCTTTCAGTGCTTGCAATTTGGCAGCGACTCTTTCTACCCCTACTGAAAAATTCAGAGGTTTTCTTCAGTCTAATTAAAACCAACAATTCAACACAACCCTGATTTTTTAAAATGCAGTTACCAGAAATGGGCTGTACTGCCCGTGATCCTGTTCTATGAAATATTTGGTTGAACTCAAGGTGAAATCAAATACAGTATTTTGATCTTAAGGAATATAATCCACCGTGAAGATAATTCACCCCTGGCATGTTCTTTTCAAACTAATTTTGTATCATTTAGAAACCAAAAACACTGACTTTCAGGAAATCATTTGGAATTAATTGTGAAGTTTCAGCCATACTACAGACCAAGGATTTCAAAAATATGCCAGCATATGCTCCTAAAACACAGGAATTTCTAATTCTAGAAAGAGTGCTGAGTATTCTTTGAATGTCAGTGTTTTTATACCACAGCTCAGTGTATTATATTTTAGTAAGACAAAAACTGTTGTGGCTGAATAAGTGTGGAATTCCAAGGAATTATGCAAACACTGGAAGGGTGTTGCACTGGGCAGCCACCACTAACACAGCCCTACTGCTCCTTAGAGGATGTGGGTTTTTCCCAGCAAGGCTGGAATTAGGCACCACTGCAGACAACAAAGAACCCTTTGGTTGTTCCCTTAAGCTCAGAACACATCTCTCAAACCAAAGCTGAGGCTGTTTGGGCTTTCAAGTGCAAACCTATGATTTTCTTGTTTGATTTGGCACCGCTCGTAACCAGAATCCAGCTGCCCCTGGTATTTATTTATTCTGTGATACTTCACTTTGTTTCTTGGCTTCACAAAACAGTCCCCAAAAGCTCTGGAAGGAACAGGAGCTGGAGCAGTGACAGTGGCTGTGACCACCCCGTCAGCAGCTGGGTGACATGTGGCTTGCACAGACCACTGAAAAGCAGTGGTGTTGCAAACTAGCCAGTAATAAATGTTCTTTTTCAGTAAATACAAAGCCTAGAAAAACACTTTTCCATATTCCTTGGCTTTCTTTTCCTTTCTGAATGCCTGGCTTTGCCCATGAAGTGCCTACTCTAATGGAACAGCATCTGTCCATCACACTGTGGAGCCCAAAGGAAGGAAGTGTTGATGTTGGGCAATTACACAGCAGTGCAACAGGATGCTGCTTTCACCACCTCCTGACAAATACAAACAGGCACAAATTTATGTCACTGGAGGCCTTTCAAAACACTATTTTTAGAAGGCACTTACAAGTTTTTGCCTAAAGTTACACGAAGCTTGAATTTTCCAAACCGTACCGTCCTCAGTGTCCAGGAAGAGTTTATGTCCTGTCATAAATTCAGGCCTCAAAATTGCAAGCTAATAGAGCTGCACAAGCTTGGAAAAGGTTTGCAATTCCCCTCTCTGTGTAAGTGGGACATACAGTTACACTAAAGTTAACTAAAGTTCCACTAAAGGCAACAGGGATTAGAAAGGTGATATGTTACAATTAGTAATGACCTAGGGTGTGACATACACTGCAGCATTATGTTGTTATATTACAATATAACTACTTTTATCTTTTAACCTCTTTTCTGAACTAATCTGCCTTAATTAAAGCAGTATTTTCCCAGCATTTATCCCAGAGCTTCCCAAGCAAACACCCCACCACAGAAGTCAGGCAGTACCTTCATTTCTATACAAACAATACACATTTCAGAGCACAAAAAGAGGCAAGTGCAGATGGAAACGTTCAGCTGCTTGGCAGGGCAGGAAGTTAAGGAGCATTTTAACAATGCAACAGCCTTCACTGGCCATGTCAGACAAAGACTGACAACTCCATGATGGGTGTTTATTTGGGATGACACAATTGAGTGCTGTTCAACCTCTTACCTGTACTGAGGTAACTCAAAAAATTAAAATGGCACTGAGAGAAGTTCAAAGGTAAACACAGAGAAAAAATATTTTATGTGTATTTGGTGGTTTAAACGTGATATAGAAACAGAGCACAAATGTGAATTGCTATCCCACCTGCAGGTCCCTCACGTTGGGAAAGGGGATCCCGATGGTCACCACGGCCCGGGCGTTCTCGTCGCAGAAATCCAGCCCCTCACTGACCTTGCCCCTGCACACAGCGATGAGCAGAGCTCCATCTGCAACCATTCCCAAGGAAAAAATGAGGATCAGAAGGAAGTTTCACCAAAATCCTTTATACAGCTACACCCAGTACAGTGTAACACCCTGTGTATCGGCCCGGGAAAGGTGAGAGGATATAAAAGTAAGTATTTCTTAGAGGGACAGGATTAACTCCCCCTTGATCAATAATTTTGACTATCAACTAGCAAAATAATTTTACACTGTATAACAGAGTATTTTACACTGTATAATAGAGTACTTTTACACTGTATAATAGAGTGGTGATTAATTATGCAAGAACAATATGTATCTCCAACAAAATTTGATGTGTTAAACCTTCAATTTTGCACTCTGTTTTTTTCCACACTGTTATTCTTTATTCTCTATACTAACATTGAAGTATTTTGAGAAAAAATCCTATAGTGGCTAGAATATAAGGTTAATTAATATAAGACTGATTGATTTAAATTCCAGTTATACAATGTACTGTAAGTGATTCTTTGAGAAGTCACTTTGTACCCCTGGCAACACCTGAACACCTTTCCACACCTCACTGGGATTATACATCCCCCTGTACTTCCCTATATCCCCAATATCCTCATGCCACAATATAAATAGCAGTGAATATAAATACTCTCCCTTATTTATAATAACTTACTAAACTGAAGTTCATATAACTACTTATCCAGAGCTGCTTCTAATTGTTAAGCACTTACAGAATCCCTTTATTCTGTAAACTTGCAGAGTCTCTATCAGCTGTTTCTATGGCTGAAGAATGTACCTTTTTCCCCTTTACACTTTATTGCATCATAGTATAGGTTCAGCAGCTCATCAAAGTCACTCTTTGCCCCTCCCTGAGGCTCTGCAATCACTGTCTTCACCAGCTCCAGGTTTTTCCACAAGCCAGTGTGAATCCAGCGATCCTTCAGCTTGTCCAGCATCTGAAAACAAACACAAAAATCCACATCAATCACTTCAACTGTTCCAATAAAGCCCTTTATTTTAGTGAAGCTCCACTATTCGGTTTTTGTATTTGTAAATGCAAGTTGCCCTGCCATGCACCAAACTCAGCCATGCAGCACTTGGCAAACATGGTAGCCACTCATTTTGCTAATTAAAAATTATGCAGATTTTTGTTATCAAAGCAAAACTCTCTAAATTTGTAAGAGTGGACACTAAAGAGCATCTCCTGGTATTCCTCAAAGCAGGGGAATGTCAACCACAGAAAAAGGGAAATCACCTGTTTTTTCTGATTACCAAGTAAGAGATCCAGAAGGAAGGCTGGAAACAAATTCTAAATTACTTTGAAACAACTCTTTCTATCTTAAATTTCCAGAACACTTCAACAGTTTAAAATTTACACAGTGAGGAAATACCGATGTAGGATTTACCAACAGCCTCCTCTGCTTCCTGAAGTTCTGAACTGTGCACATTTCACCCCAAACCAGAACATACTCAAATCTGGCAGGCAAGTGAGCTGGTTCCACATTTAATTGAACTCCTCCATCTGAAACCTGCACTTGCCCCAGTTCATGCCTCAAAAAGCCACAGCATCCCTTAACTCCAGCCCACTTGCCTTTCCAGTGCACTCCAGCCAAGATCTTGGGATTTGGAATGGTTAAACTGTTACAAAATTAACCTGTCCCATCACCAAACACACAGTTTAAGTGCTACAGTAAAGCAGAATTAATTGTAACTAATTGTTGTCACATTTGGGTTTAAAGAGAGAACACTTGCAAATTAATAGGACACTGGTGACAAGACCCTTCCCATATTTCACCTCCTCAGCATTAAAGACCTGAACTCATTCCCTCACACTGAGTATTTGGATTGGTTCCTTTTGAGGAACACGAGGGGACAAATATGTTATTGCTGCATTTCCCTGGCTTTGTTCCAGCCTCTGCTCAGGGAACTACACCTGCTTTACTCCTGATGTGACCCCCCCAGCAAGCACAGCAGGAGTAAGTGCTGAGCAGTGGGAACAGCTTCCTACACCCAGAATGGAACTGCAGAATAAATCATCTCTGCTAAACGTGTCTCTCCTCCTGTTTGTCCCCTTCTCCACCAGCTCTGTCATTTCCTGGCAGATCCTGCCTGTAATCCCTTTTTCTCTAACAGCTTGTAATCCTATGACAGAGCAATGACTGTCCATCTTCCAGCCCAGGCTGCCACCGGGGCCTCAGTTCTTGGATGTGACACAGAGAGAATTCTGGTAAAGAAAGAAATCAAACATATTATGGCTCCAAGTACATCCATTTGGGACATTATCAGCCTTCCAGATTTCATTCTCCCCCCTGTGAAACTGGTGCACCCCCTCAGCAATCCATGTTAAACCTGCCTGCCATGGATGCAGAAGGAGCCCAGGAAGAGAAGGCAGACAGGAGATATCTGGGTGTAACCGAATTCCACATTTCCAGACACAAAACTGTCCCTGCTTCGACTTCTAAGGGTCTCTCATCCCTGATTTTCTCCTCTTCAATCATCACACCCACTGCAACCCACAGGTATTTCTCACAAACACACCCCAGTGCTCTTGGCAGAAAAACTGGTGCTTAATTTAAGGGCACCAAAATCCGTTGACAGTCTCTGAAAGGGCAAGATTCCTTACAAAAACCCTCCATTTCTCTCATATTTCAAAGAATTATAACTTCTGTTCATAGGTGCAAAGATGGCAGGAGAAAACCTTCCTCCAAATTCTTAGGGAAACATCTTTTCCATGGGTCACCCAGCCCCTCCAGGCTGGGACCACAGCAGGTTCAGGTTGGTTTAATTGACACGAGCATCCCAACAGAAAATCTCCCATTTCTGATGGAAATAAGTGAATTTTTCATGAAAATCTTCAGCAAGTTCATTTAATTCACACACCAGCTATTACCTCTTCCATTAATGGGGTTTGCTGGGGATGGAAACTTTCTTGGAGGCAGGAAAAGTATCCACAAACACACAGTGCCCATGGTACGGACAGGCACTAAAACAACAGGAATTATGGACCTGACTGAATACAAATAAATAAAATATAGAACACACAACACGCCTCGTCCGAGCCAGGAATCAAGGGCAGGTTTCTCATAAAAAATTATTTCACTTTGGCTTCAAAAAGTGCAAATGGGAGCAAGGTATAATGCCAGGAATCACAGGAAGCAACCATTAATGCCCCCAGCCAGTCACTTCTTCTACCCAAGGGAATAATAGTCCCTGCACTGGAAGGCAGGCTGTGTATATTTTATTAAATCCCTTAAAAATGGATTCTCAAATGGTTTATTAACAAATGGTCTTCCTCCAGGAGAGCAGAAAATCTTGTTAGAAAGAATCTGTCATCTTCCCAGGCACTGAAGGATGGTTACTGGGATAGCTTTTTCCCTTTAATTCCTTGCTGCAGTTTAAAGACACCTGGAAGCCACTATCCAGAAAAACCAGGAGCTCAGGATTTAGGTTTGCCATCCATCTATGTCAGCATCCCCCTATGGAAGCAGTTTGGGAAGTATTCCTGAAGTTTGGGAGGGGGGGGAAGGTGTTTTCCCACCATCTTTTGCCGTTGTGCACCTGCCACTGAATTTCTTTACACGAACTATTCCTTAAATATTCCCAGGCTGAGTCACTTAATGAATGGATTACACCTTGTCAGCAGAGGAAAAAGGTATCACAGAAATAATCCCTCCATCTAAAGTGCTTGGGGAGGCAACAAAAACCTTGAAAGTATGAAAGGATGTTCTAGAGAAATATAGAATATAACAGATAATGACCCAGCAGAGTAAAAGAACTCTGCCTTTATTGGTTAGTTATTAACAGCTATTAACTCCTGATGATAATTATCAGTTACAGTTGCACTGTATGGCAACTTTAAAACTCTGTGTTGCCTTCTTATCCACTCATTTATACAATCACTGAACAAAAAGGATTTGAAGGTGAACAAAAATTCTACAAGTATCTTGTAACCCTTTAAAAATCTACCATTACACACTAAAAATCTACCATTACACACTAAAAAATCTACCATTACACACTAAAA
>NW_020932974.1:0-417 GCF_003984885.1 Neopelma chrysocephalum | reverse complement strand
TGATAGGAGGTGAACTGGGCCACACTGGGGGGCACTTGCAGAGAACTAGGGAGTTACTGGGGCATTACCAGGACACGGGGGGGGACACTGGCAGGTTACTGGGCCATACTGGGGGTTACTGGGTGCTCACTGGAGGGTCACTGGGCCATACCTGGGGGCAGTGGGAGGTCACTGGGACACACTGGGTGCTCACTGAGGGGGTTACTGGGCCATACTGAGGATCACTGGGAGGTCACTGGGATATACTGGGAGCACTGGGATCCCCTTACCCGGATGTAGTATATCTCCCCCCACCCCACCCCCAGATTTTGGGGGGCTTCTTTGTTTCTTTGTTCCCTGAATTATGCCATCTTTCTGAATTTAAAAAAGAGATTTTTCCCACAGGTGGGTACAGGCTGAGCAGCCTCTGCTCACCCC
>NW_020932973.1:0-848 GCF_003984885.1 Neopelma chrysocephalum | reverse complement strand
AACTCCTCCAGTGCTTTTCTGGAAGCGCCTTCCCCTGTTTATTTGTGACACTTGTTTGGTTGGGGACAGCTTTGAAAGGTCCAGACCAGAAACAAATCCCTGGAGGATTTACTGACCCTGATGGAGTTGGCACATCCCTGGCAGTGCCCAAGGAAGGCCTGGCCATGGCACTCAGTGCTCTGGGCTGGGGGACAAGGTGGGCATCGGGCACAGGGGGGACTCGATCATCTCAGAGGTGTTTTCCAACCTCCATGATTCTGTGACGGCATCTGTTTGATTTTATAGCACAGGACACAAAGGTTGGACAGGTGTATGAGAAATAAAAATATGGTATCGTGAAGTTGTAAGATATCCAAGTTCCAACAGCTGAACTTGGGTATCAGGGTCTCTTTCAGCAGGATAAGGGAAATGAGAAAATTCTTAAAAATTAAATCTTTTAGGGCCATTTTGTCCAAGAGGTTCCTTTTTTCCTTGGGCTAAGAACAAAAGAAGATCCATCACCTTTGTCAGGGAATGGCTTGCAGCCAATTGGGATAAAAGGAAAGCCCTTTTTTCAGAGGAAAGAAACCTTTTTAGGTAAAAAGAAATACATTAAAACTTATCTGAGAAGAGTGGGATTTTGGAAAACTATAAAATGTATAAGTTGTACGCCCAGAGAGTCTTTTCTCCCCGAAAAACTCGGCGAGAGAAGGACCCGGCACACCGAATAAATTCTTTGTTTCCTGAATTATGCCATCCTTCTAAATTTAAAAGAGGGATTTTTCCCACAGGTGGGTACAGGCTGAGCAGCCTCTGCTCACTCCAGCACCACTGGCTGCTTTGCAGCACCACAGAATTTTGGAGAAGGC
>NW_020932972.1:0-417 GCF_003984885.1 Neopelma chrysocephalum | reverse complement strand
TGATAGGAGGTGAACTGGGCCACACTGGGGGGCACTTGCAGAGAACTAGGGAGTTACTGGGGCATTACCAGGACACGGGGGGGGACACTGGCAGGTTACTGGGCCATACTGGGGGTTACTGGGTGCTCACTGGAGGGTCACTGGGCCATACCTGGGGGCAGTGGGAGGTCACTGGGACACACTGGGTGCTCACTGAGGGGGTTACTGGGCCATACTGAGGATCACTGGGAGGTCACTGGGATATACTGGGAGCACTGGGATCCCCTTACCCGGATGTAGTATATCTCCCCCCACCCCACCCCCAGATTTTGGGGGGCTTCTTTGTTTCTTTGTTCCCTGAATTATGCCATCTTTCTGAATTTAAAAAAGAGATTTTTCCCACAGGTGGGTACAGGCTGAGCAGCCTCTGCTCACCCC
>NW_020932971.1:0-745 GCF_003984885.1 Neopelma chrysocephalum | reverse complement strand
AACTCCTCCAGTGCTTTTCTGGAAGCGCCTTCCCCTGTTTATTTGTGCCACTTGTTTGGCTGGGGACAGCTTTGAAAGGTCCAGACCAGAAACAAATCCCTGGAGGATTTACTGACCCTGATGGAGTTGGCACATCCCTGGCAGTGCCCAAGGAAGGCCTGGCCGTGGCACTCAGTGCTCTGGGCTGGGGGACAAGGGGGCATCGGGTACAGGGTGGATTTGATCATCTCAGAGGTGTTTTCCAACCTCAATGATTCTGTGACGGCATCTGTTTGATTTTATAGCACAGGACACAAAGGTTGGACAGGTGTATGAGAAATAAAAATATGGTATCGTGAAGTTGTAAGATATCCAAGTTCCAAGAGCTGAACTTGGGTATCAGGGTCTCTTTCGGCGGGATAAGGGAAATGAGAAAATTCTTAAAAATTAAATCTTTTAGGGCCATTTTGTCCACGAGGTTCCTTTTCTCCTTGGGCTAAGAACATCACCTTTGTCAGGGAATGGCTTGCAGCCAATTGGGATAAAGGGAAAGCCCTTTTTTCAGAGGAAAGAAACCTTTTTAGGTAAAAAGGAATACATTAAAACTTATCTGAGAAAAGTGGGATTTTGGAAAACTATAAATTGTGTAAGTTGTATGCCCAGAGAGTCTTTTCTCCCCAAAAAACTCGGCGAGAGAAGGACCCGGCGCGCCGAATAAATTCTTTGTTTCTTTGTTCCCTGAATTATGCCATCTTTCTAAATTTAA
>NW_020932970.1:0-363 GCF_003984885.1 Neopelma chrysocephalum | reverse complement strand
TGATAGGAGGTGAACTGGGCCACACTGGGGGGCACTTGCAGAGAACTGGGGAGTTACTGGGGCATTACCAGGACACAGGGGGGGGACACTGGCAAGTTACTGGGCCATACTGGGGGTTACTGGGTGCTCACTGGAGGGTCACTGGGCCATACCTGGGGGCAGTGGGAGGTCGCTGGGACACACTGGGTGCTCACTAAGGGGGTTACTGGGCCATACTGAGGATCACTGGGAGGTCACTGGGATATACTGGGGGCACTGGGATCCCCTTACCCGGATGTAGTATATCTCCCCCCCCCACCCCCGGATTTTGGGAGGCTTCTTTGTTTCTTTGTTCCCTGAATTATGCCATCTTTCTAAATTTAA
>NW_020932969.1:0-416 GCF_003984885.1 Neopelma chrysocephalum | reverse complement strand
TGATAGGAGGTGAACTGGGCCACACTGGGGGGCACTTGCAGAGAACTGGGGAGTTACTGGGGCATTACCAGGACACAGGGGGGGGACACTGGCAAGTTACTGGGCCATACTGGGGGTTACTGGGTGCTCACTGGAGGGTCACTGGGCCATACCTGGGGGCAGTGGGAGGTCGCTGGGACACACTGGGTGCTCACTAAGGGGGTTACTGGGCCATACTGAGGATCACTGGGAGGTCACTGGGATATACTGGGGGCACTGGGATCCCCTTACCCGGATGTAGTATATCTCCCCCCCCCACCCCCGGATTTTGGGAGGCTTCTTTGTTTCTTTGTTCCCTGAATTATGCCATCTTTCTAAATTTAAAACAGGGATTTTTCCCACAGGTGGGTACAGGCTGAGCAGCCTCTGCTCACCCC
>NW_020932968.1:0-430 GCF_003984885.1 Neopelma chrysocephalum | reverse complement strand
TATATACACGTGGGGTGCCTGTTTGTGTGCACATATACATGTGCAGACACACACATATAAATATATATATATTTATATATACAGGAGTGCCTGTTACTCTGTGTGTACATATAGACACCTGTATATATTTATATATTTATGTGTGTATATATATGTGTATAGACACATGAGGTGCCTGTTTGTGTGCACATATACATGTGTAGATACACACACAATGCATATAAATATATATATATACATATATATATGTTTATATCCACAGGGGAGCCTTTTACTCTGTGTGCACATATAGACATACACCTGTATATATTTATGTATTTATATATTTATATGTGTGTGTGTGTATATGTGTATATAGACGTGGGGTGCCTGTTTGTGTGCACATATACATGTGTAGATACACACACACATATAAATATATATATGTTTA
>NW_020932967.1:0-818 GCF_003984885.1 Neopelma chrysocephalum | reverse complement strand
GGGGCCCAGGGAAGGGCTGTGGGGTGAGATAAGGCCCCGCTCATTGTGCTCCTTCCTGCCTCGAGGCCCCGGCGGCCGCGGCCAGCGCTGGACACGCCGCGGGCACGCGCAGCCACTCGGGCCACCGAGCTGCCACCACGGCCAGGGGGGTCACCACGGCCGGCTGGGCCACCAGGGCCTGGTGTGGCACCACGGACAGGGGTGACAGGGTGACACTGCAGCTGCCATGGGGGCCAGGAGTGCCACCACATCCAGGGGGTGCCACCGAAACCGGATCTGCCACCACGGCTGAGTGTGTCACCGCGTGCAGATGAGTGGCTGGGGCCACGTGTGCCACCAGAGCCAGGTGTGCCACCACACACAGAGGCATCACTAAATGTGTGTTTATGTGTGTATAGATATGGGGTGCCTGTTTGTGTGCACGTATACATCTGTAGATACACACACACATATAAATATATAAATGTTTATATACACAGGGGAGCCTTTTACTCTGTGTCTGTACATATAGACACACACCTGTATATATTTATATATTTATATATTTATGTGTGTATATAGACGTGGGATGCCTGTTTGTGTGCACATATACATGTGTAGATACACATATAAATATATTTATATTTATATACACAGGAGTGCCTGTTCCTCTTTGTGTGTACATATAGACACACAGCTGTGTATATTTATATATTTATGTGTGTATATATATGTGTATAGACACGTGGGATGCCTGTGTGCACGTATACATGTATAGATACACACATATAGAAATATATATATATACATATATATATGTTTATATCCACAGGGGTGCC
>NW_020932966.1:0-1004 GCF_003984885.1 Neopelma chrysocephalum | reverse complement strand
GGGGCCCAGGGAAGGGCTGTGGGGTGAGATAAGGCCCCGCTCATTGTACTCCTTCCTGCCTCGAGGCCCCGGCGGCCGCGGCCAGCGCTGGACACGCTGCGGGCACGCGCAGCCACTCGGGCCACCGAGCTGCCACCACGGCCAGGGGGGTCACCACGGCCGGCTGGGCCACCAGGGCCTGGTGTGGCACCACGGACAGGGGTGACAGGGTGACACTGCAGCTGCCATGGGGGCCAGGAGTGCCACCACATCCAGGGGGTGCCACCGAAACCGGATCTGCCGCTACGGCTGAGTGTGTCACCACGTGCAGATGAGTGGCTGGGGCCACGTGTGCCACCAGAGCCAGGTGTGCCACCGCAGTGACATGTGCCACCACACACAGGGGCATCACTAAATGTGTGTTTATGTGTGTATAGATGGGGGGTGCCTGTTTGTGTGCACGTATACATCTGTAGATACACACACACATATAAATATATAAATGTTTATATACACAGGGGTGCCTGTTACTCTGTGTGTGTACATATAGACACACACCTGTATATATTTATATATTTATATATTTATGTGTGTGTATATACACGTGGGGTGCCTGTTTGTGTGCACATATACATGTGCAGACACACACATATAAATATATATATATTTATATATACAGGAGTGCCTGTTACTCTGTGTGTACATATAGACACCTGTATATATTTATATATTTATGTGTGTATATATATGTGTATAGACACATGAGGTGCCTGTTTGTGTGCACATATACATGTGTAGATACACACACAATGCATATAAATATATATATATACATATATATATGTTTATATCCACAGGGGAGCCTTTTACTCTGTGTGCACATATAGACATACACCTGTATATATTTATGTATTTATATATTTATATGTGTGTGTGTGTATATGTGTATATAGACGTGGGGTGCCTGTTTGTGTGCACATATACATGTGTAGATACACACACACATATAAATATATATATGTTTA
>NW_020932965.1:0-814 GCF_003984885.1 Neopelma chrysocephalum | reverse complement strand
CAGCCCCATTAGTTGTGCATTTCCCATAATTGCCACCCAGGCGATTCACCTCATCCTGTGCACACACAAAAGAGTGATTAGCAGAGTTAATTGGGCACAGGATGAGGTGAATCGCCTGGGTGGCAATTATGGGAAATGCACAACTAATGGGGCTGATGTGGATGTGAAGCTGCTGTACAACAACTCCTACACCCTGCAGGTACCGTGGGAGTGCTGGCTGAGCCCCAGCTGAGCACACACAGCTCATCCCTCCCTCTCCAGAGAGATCCTCTGAGTCAGCAGCTTCACTGCTGGAGAGAACAGAGATTCCTGCCCCTCCAAAAGAAGCTCCCAGCCAGGGTGTCATAACTTGGAATGTGTTTGATTGAGCAGGGGATAATCAGTGCTAAACACTGGGGCTGTTCCCTCCTTCTGACACAAGGGAGATCAGGCCAGTCAAGGCTGTCTTGCTGCTCTGGTGGGACATTTTTGGGCCATCAGGTCTTTATTTGTGTCAGTAGGAGGGAACAGCCCCAGTGTTTGGCACTGATTATCCCCTGCTCAATCAAACACATTCCAAGTTATGACACCCTGACTGGGAGCTTCTTTTGGAGGGGCAGGAATCTCTGTTCTCTCCAGCAGCGAAGCTGCTGACTCAGAGGAGCTCTCTGGAGAGGGAGGGATGAGCTGTGTGTGCTCAGCTGGGGCTCAGCCAGCACTCCCACGGTACCTGCAGGGTGTAGGAGTTGTTGTACAGCAGCTTCACATCCACATCAGCCCCATTAGTTGTGCATTTCCCATAATTGCCACCCAGGCGATTCACCTCATCCTGTGC
>NW_020932964.1:0-874 GCF_003984885.1 Neopelma chrysocephalum | reverse complement strand
AGTGACGGGGTTTTCTTGTGGCTCTCCCAGAGCAGCTGCTGCTGGTCACTGGCAGGTCCTGGCTGGTCCCTGGCAGGTCCTGGCTACTGGAAAAGGTGGGGGGCAAGAGTCTTCTTCCCACATTTCCATGGTTTTCCTTTTATACCCCATCCAATGTTTCCACTGCCTTCGTTTTACATCCCATCCCACCTTCCCACGGGCTGTGTTTCACATCCCATCCCGCATTTCCACGGCCTTCATTTGCTCTCAGGCTTCACATTTCCACTGTTTTCATTAAATATCCCATCCCACACTTCCATGATCTTTGTTTCAAACTGCATCTCCTATTTCCAAGGTCCTCATTTTGTATCACATCCCACATTCCCACAGTCTCTGTTTTACACCTCCTGTAAGATCTGGGTTTGCTTCTGATTTAAAGACCTGATACTCCAGTTTTATACCAAAAAAAGCCACATTTAGGCAACATAACCAGTGTCTCTTGAGCAGAATGGGAAAAACTGTCACCTCCTCGACCTGATTTTGCCACTTGTTTGAAAATTTGGGCAACTTTTATCACCCCAGGTACTTTGTGTCTCACAACACTCAGCTCTGGACTCTTCCTATCCTGCCCACACAGAGTCATTCCTGGGGCTGCTGCTTTCCCAGTCTTAGGCCCCAGAACCTCGAGCTGGAATTCCACAGCCTCATTCCCTGCTTTTTAAATGCCGTGTTGTTTTTCCATCTTAGCCCCACGACACCTCTGAGCCCACCACAAACCCTTTTCAGCCCCACTCCAACCCCTCTGAGCCCCTCCAGAACCCCTCTAAGCCTCTCTAGAACCCCTCTGAGCCCTTCTACAACCCCTCTAAGCCCCTCCAGAACCCCTCTGAGCCCC
>NW_020932963.1:0-817 GCF_003984885.1 Neopelma chrysocephalum | reverse complement strand
AGTGACGGGGTTTTCTTGTGGCTCTCCCAGAGCAGCTGCTGCTGGTCCCTGGCAGGTCCTGGCTACTGGAAAAGGTGGGAGGCAAGAGTCTTCTTCCCACATTTCCATGGTCTCCCTTTTATATCCCATCCAACGTTTCCACTGCCTTCGTTTTACATCCCATCCCACCTTCCCACGGGCTGTGTTTCACATCCCATCCCACATTTCCACGGCCTTCATTTGCTCTCAGGCTTCACATTTCCACTGTTTTCATTAAATATCCCATCCCACACTTCCATGATCTTTGTTTCAAACTGCATCTCCTATTTCCAAGGTCCTCAGTTTGTATCACATCCCACATTCCCACAGTCTCTGTTTTACACCCCCTGTAAGATCTGGGTTTGCTTCTGATGTAAAGACCCGATACTCCAGTTTTATACCAAAAAAAAGCCACATTTAGGCACCATAACCAGTGTCCTCTTGAGCAGAATGGGAAAAACTGTCACCTCCTTGACCTGATTTTGCCACTTGTTTGAAAATTTGGGCAACTTTTATCACCCCAGGTACTTTGTGTCTCACAACACTCAGCTCTGGACTCTTCCTATCCTGCCCACACAGAGTCATTCCTGAGGCTGCTGCTTTCCCAGTCTCAGGCCCCAGAACCTCGAGCTGGAATTCCACAGCCTCATTCCCTGCTTTTTAAATGCCAAGTGTTGTTTTTCCATCTTAGCCCCACGACACCTCTGAGCCCACCACAAACCCTTTTCAGCCCCACTCCAACTCCTCTGAGCCCCTCTAGAACCCCTCTGAGCCCCTCCATAACCCCTCTGAGCCCCTC
>NW_020932962.1:0-431 GCF_003984885.1 Neopelma chrysocephalum | reverse complement strand
CTAGGGGAGTCTGAACCCCCCAGATCTGTGCATTCAGCTCCACTCCAGGCTGAGATCCGGGTGTGGGAGGGGGAGAAGGGAACTGGAGGTTCTGCACCCCCCTGATTTGTGGATTCAGCTCCACTCCAGGCTGAGGATGTGCTGGGGGAACTGGGAGGGGCAGATGGGAACTGGGGGAGTCTGTACCCCCTGGATCTGTGCATTCAGCTCCACTCCAGGCTGAGATCCTGATGTGCTGGGGGTGCTGGGAGGGGGCAGATGGGAACTGGGAGGGGGCAGAGGGGAACTGGAGGTTCTGCACCCCCCAGATTTGTGGATTCAGCTGCACTCCAGGCTGAGATCCGGCTGTGGGAGGGGGCAGATGAGAACTGGAGGTTCTTTCCCCCCCCGATTTGTGCATCCAGCTCCAGTGCCGGCTGTGACAGCCCAGC
>NW_020932961.1:0-391 GCF_003984885.1 Neopelma chrysocephalum | reverse complement strand
TGGAGGAACTGGGAGGGGGCAGATGGGAACTGGGAGGGGGCAGATGGGAACTGGGGGACTCTGAACCCCCCGGATTTGTGGATTCAGCTCCACTCCAGGCTGAGGATGTGCTGGGGGAGCTGGGAGGAGACAGATGGGAACTGGGGGAGTCTGTACCCCGGATCTGTGCATCCAGCTCCACTCCAGACTGAGATCCTGCTGTGCTGGAGGAACTGGGAGGGTCAGATGGGAACTGGGAGGGGGCAGATGGGAACTGGAAGAGTCTGTATCCCCTGGATTGGTGCATTCAGCTCCACTCCAGGCTGAGATCTGGATGTGGGAGGGGGCAGATGAGAACTGGGGGTTCCACTCCAGACTGAGATCCTGATGTGCTGGAGGAACTGGGAGGGGG
>NW_020932960.1:0-416 GCF_003984885.1 Neopelma chrysocephalum | reverse complement strand
CTAGGGGAGTCTGAACCCCCCAGATCTGTGCATTCAGCTCCACTCCAAGGCTGAGATCTGGATGTGGGAAGGGGCAGAAGGGAACTGGAGGTTCTGCACCCCCCAGATTTGTGGATTCAGCTCCACTCCAGGCTGAGGATGTGCTGGGGGAACTGGGAGGGGCAGATGGGAACTGGGAGGGGGCAGATGGGAACTGGGGGAGTCTGTACCCCCTGGATCTGTGCATTCAGCTCCACTCCAGGCTGAGATCCTGATGTGCTGGGGGTGCTGGGAGGGGGCAGATGGGAACTGGGAGGGGGCAGAGGGGAACTGGAGCTTCTGCACCCCTCAGATTTGTGCATCCAGCTCCACTCCAGGCTGAGATCTGGATGTGGGAGGGGGCAGAAGGGAACTGGAGGTTCTGCACCCCCCAGATT
>NW_020932959.1:0-951 GCF_003984885.1 Neopelma chrysocephalum | reverse complement strand
AGGAAGGGGATGGGGTGGGAGGGTGCTGTGCCACACGCAGGGTCCCCTCGCTGCCAGGGCTCGTGGGAGGGGGTAAAGCATGGCAGTGTCCCCCTCCCCGCAGTGCCAGCCCCTCATACCTGTCCCCCCGTGCAGACCCCCAGCCCACGGGGACCCCCAGGGACTCCCTGGCTCAGCCGTGCCCTGACACGGAGCACCCCAAAACAGGGGGACAGCACTGAGACCCCCAGGACCCCCAGGGCCCCCCAGAGCAGGGGTCTCTGGCACTGAGGTCACCAAGGTCACCAAGGTCCTCAGAGCAGGGGTCTCTGTCACCGAGGTCCCCAGGACCCCCAGGGACCCCCAGAGCAAGAGTCTCTGTCACTGAGGTCACCAAGGTCCCCAGCACAGGGGTCTCTGTCACCGAGGTCACCAGTGTCCCCAGTGCAGGGAAGGTCTTTGTCACCGAGGTCCCTGAGGTCCCCAAGGTCCCCAGAGCTGGGGGTCTTTGTCACCAAGGTCCCCAGAGTCCTCAGAGTAGGGAAAGTCTCTAATACTGAGGTCCCTCGTGTCCCCAGGACAGGGGTCTTTGGCACCAGGGTCCCCCCAGGGTCCCCAGCACAGGGGTCTCTGACACCAGGGTCCACAGCACAGGGGTCTCTGGCTCCAGGGTCCCCCAGGGTCCTCAGCACAGGGGGGTCCCTGGCAGAGCGGCCGCAGCGCCCAGGGAAGTGCCCGCACTTCGCGCTGCCATGGCTGGGACAGCACTGCCCGCGGTGGGGACAGTCCCCGTGAGCCCCCAGACCCCTCCTGGCACTGCCCGGGGGGCTGGGGAGCCGTGCAACGGGACCACAGCGGGACCACGGGATGGGACCCCCGCGGGACCCCCCTCAAAGCCCAGGGGACGAGGTGGTTTTGTGTCCCACCCCCACGCGTTAAACAACAGCAGCTCGTCCAGAGCACAATTAAATA
>NW_020932958.1:0-593 GCF_003984885.1 Neopelma chrysocephalum | reverse complement strand
CCAGGACCCCCAGGGCCCCCCAGAGCAGGGGACTCTGTCACCGAGGTCCCCAGGAACCCCAGGGCCCCCCAGAGCAGGGGACTCTGGCACTGAGGTCACCAAGGTCACCAAGGTTCCCAGCACAGGGATCTCTGTCACCAAGGTCACCAGTGTCCCCAGTGCAGAGAAGGTCTCTATCACCGAGGTTCCCAAGGTCCCCAAAGTCCCCAGAGCTGGGGGTCTTTGTCACCAAGGTCCCCAGAGTCCTCAGAGTAGGGAAGGTCTCTAATACTGAAGTCCCTCATGTCCCCAGCACAGGGGTCTCTGACACCAGGGTCCCCTGGGGTCCCCAGCACAGGGGGGTCCCTGGCAGAGCGGCCGCAGCGCCCAGGGAAGTGCCCGCACTTCGCGCTGCCAAGGACAGCAGGGCCACCACAGTCCCCATGAGCCCCCAGACCCCTCCTGGCACTGCCCGGGGGGCTGGGGAGCCGTGCAACGGGACCATGGGATGGGACCCCCACGGGACCCCCCTCAAAGCCCAGGGGACGAGGTGGTTTTGTGTCCCACCCCCCACGCGTTAAACAACAGCAGCTCGTCCAGAGCACAATTAAATA
>NW_020932957.1:0-932 GCF_003984885.1 Neopelma chrysocephalum | reverse complement strand
GGGTGGGACATCCCCCAACTCTGAGACCACCCCAGTGGGTGTGGGGGTCCCTTTCCTCCTCCCAGGCTCATGGAAAAGCAGGATAAACCCTTGCATGGATAAACCTGGATGCTGCCAATGCTCCAGGACCTGCAGCACAAGGAAAGGGGGGGTCTTTTCTCACTATGGGGTGACGGGATGGGACATCCCCAACTCTGAGACCACCCCAGTGGGTGTGGGGGCCCATTTCCTTTTTCCAGGCTCATAGAAAAGCTGGATAAATCTTCCCATGGATAAACCCTTCCATGGATAAACCTTCCCTGGATGCTGCCAGCGCTCCAAAGAAATGGGGGCCCACACACAGACCCCCTCCCCCAATAACAGCAAAAACCACCGCCTTGAATAACCAGTTTATTTCCAATATATAGACCAGGACTGGAGAGGGAAGGGGGGCAAAGCAGGGGGATTTTGGGGGTTTTTTGGGGTTGTTTTTTTTGCAGTTTTGCATATCCGGGCGCCGCGGCCAACGGGGGACAACACGCCGGGAAAGGGGAGGGGACATGCGGGAGGGTTTAAAAAGTCACCACTGGTCCAGCACGTCCCCCGGGTCGGGGCTGGCGCCTTTCCGCCGAGCAAAACTTCTTAAAAAAATCCTTATAAATCCTTTGGAATATGTTACACGGGCAGAAACGATATTTACAGGGGGGCGGGAGGGGGGGAAGAAAGAAGTAAAATAAAAGAAACAAAAAAAAAATCGAAAAAACAAACTTTACAGCAAATATTTGCATAACGTATGAGAACGACACGGAGGGACAGGGACACGGGACACACGTGGCCACTGAGCCGGTGGCTGGGGGTCCCTGCAGCCCCCCGACCCCGAGCCCCCTTCCTAAAGTGCTTCTGGCCTGGGGGGGTAGGAAGGGGATGGGGTGGGAGGGTGCTGTGCCACACGC
>NW_020932956.1:0-898 GCF_003984885.1 Neopelma chrysocephalum | reverse complement strand
GGGTGGGACATCCCCCAACTCTGAGACCACCCCAGTGGGTGTGGGGGGTCCATTTCCTTTTTCCAGGCTCATGGAAAAGCGGGATAAACCCTTGCATGGATAAACCTGGATGCTGCCAATGCTCCAGGACCTGCAATACAAGGAAAGGGGGGGTCTTTTCTCACTGTGGGGTGGGTGGGGTGGGACATCCCCAACTCTGAGACCACCCCAGTGGGTGTGGGGGCCCATTTCCTCCTCCCAGGCTCATAGAAAAGCTGGATAAATCTTCCCATGGATAAACCCTTCCATGGATAAACCTTCCCTGGATGCTGCCAGCGCTCCAAAGAAATGGGGGCCCACACACAGACCCCCCCCAATAACAGCAAAAACCACCGCCTTGAATAACCAGTTTATTTCCAATATATAGACCAGGACTGGAGAGGGAAGGGGGGCAAAGCAGGGGGATTTTGGGGGGTTTTTGGGTGTTTTTTTTTTTGCAGTTTTGCATATCCCGGCGCCGCGGTCAACGGGGGACAACACGCTGGGAAAGGGGAGGGGACATGCGGGAGGGTTTAAAAAGTCACCACTGGTCCAGCACGTCCCCTGGGTCGGGGCTGGCGCCTTTCCGCCGAGCAAAACTTCTTAAAAAAATCCTTATAAATCCTTTGGAATATGTTACACGGGCAGAGACGATATTTACAGGGGGGCGGGAGGGGGGGAAGAAAAAAAGTAAAATAAAAGAAACAAAAAAAAAAACCGAAAAAACAAACTTTACAGCAAATATTTGCATAACGTATGAGAACGACACGGAGGGACAGGGACACGGGACACACGTGGCCACTGAGCCGGTGGCTGAGGGTCCCTGCAGCCCCCCCCCGACCCCGAGCCCCCTTCCTAAAGTGCTTCTGGCTTGGGGGGG
>NW_020932955.1:0-439 GCF_003984885.1 Neopelma chrysocephalum | reverse complement strand
TCGTTCGGGGGGCTCAGCTCGGCTCGGGGGTCTCAGCTCGGGGGTCCTGGTTCGGCAGCGGCCCCTTGGCCACCCCCCCGGTCTGGGCGCGGTGCCGTCCCCGCCGGGGTGTCCCGGTCCCTCCCGGGCTGTCCTGGCTCCCCCCGGCATGTCCCGGCCCCTCCCGGGCTGTCCTGGTGCCGCTGGATTGTCCCGCCCCCTCCTGGAATGTCCCGACCCCTCCCGGGCTGTCCTGGCCCTTCCCGAGATGTCCCGACCGCTGCCGGGATGTCCCGGTGCCGCTGGATTGTCCTGACTCCTCCTGGATTGTCCCGGCCCTTCCCGAGATGTCCCGACTCCTCCCGGGATGTCCCGGTGCCGCTGGATTGTCCCGACCCTTCCCGAGATATCCAGACTCTTCCCGGGATGTCCCGGTTCCCTTTTGGGATGTCCTGGCCCT
>NW_020932954.1:0-427 GCF_003984885.1 Neopelma chrysocephalum | reverse complement strand
TCGTTCGGGGGGCTCAGCTCGGCTCGGGGGTCTCAGCTCGGGGGTCCCGGTTCGGCAGCGGCCCTTTGGCCACCCCCCCGGTCTGGGCGCGGTGCCGTCCCCGCCGGGGTGTCCCGGCCCCTCCCGGGATGTCCCGGTCCCTGCCGGGCTATCCTGGCTCCCCCCGGCATGTTCCGGCCCCTCCCGGGCTGTCCCGGTGCCGCTGGATTGTCCCGGCCCCTCCTGGAATCTCCCGACCCCTCCTGGATTGTCCCGGCCCTTCCCGAGATGTCCCGACCCCTCCCGGGATGTCCCGGTGCCGCTGGATTGTCCTGGCCCCTCCTGAAATGTCCCGGCCCTTCCCGAGATGTCCCAGCCCTTCCCGGGGTGTCCTGGTGCCACTGGATTGTCCCGGCCCTTCCCGAGATATCCGGACTCTTCCCGGGAT
>NW_020932953.1:0-794 GCF_003984885.1 Neopelma chrysocephalum | reverse complement strand
GCCCTTCCCGAGATATCCGGACTCTTCCCGGGATGTCCCGGTTCCCTCTTGGGATGTCCTGGCCCTTCCCGAGATGTCCCAGCCCTTCCCGGGATGTCCCGGTCCCCTCCCGGCCCCTCCCGGGCTGTATCAGCCCCTTCCTCCTCCAGCCGCATCCCTGCGGGGCTGTTCCCTTGGAGCCCTGGGAATGTGAGGGGAACCGGGATCCAGCGGGATCCTGCCCCGAGATCCATCCCTGGGATCCTCTGGGCTCCATCCCCGGCATCCAGCCGTGGAACCGACCTGATTCCGGGGTGTGGGAAAAAAACGGGGAATGTGGGGAAAATGGGAAAAGGGGTTCAGGGCTCCCTGGGAACGCGGGGGGATCCCTGGGAATGGGGTCAGGGATCCCTGGGAATGGGGTCAGGGATCCTTGGGACCCCTCTGAGCGCGGGATGTGGAAGTGGTGCCACCGACACCGTCCTGCTTCTGGGGGGAAAACACGGAAAAACGGGAATGTGGGCGGAGTGGGAGCGGGGAAGAGGGGGGTTCCCAGGGCAACATCCTGGAAAAATGGGAAAAATGGGAAAAATGAAGGGAAAGAGCAGCAGGGCTGATGGTGTCCCGGGTTTCTCCCCCAGCCATGACCATGCAGTTCATCAGCCACCGCTTCCCCGAGGATCACGATCCCACCATCGGTGAGGAAAAACCCTCCTTCCTCTTCACCTTCTTTGGACTGAGAGGAACAGGATATTTATGGATTTATAGGCAGAATATTTATGTATTTATAGGCAGAATATTTATATATTTATAGC
>NW_020932952.1:0-733 GCF_003984885.1 Neopelma chrysocephalum | reverse complement strand
TCCGGACCCTTCCCAAGATGTCCCAGCCCTTCCCGGGATGTCCCGGTCCCCTCCCGGCCCCTCCCGGGCTGTATCAGCCCCTTCCTCCTGCAGCCGCATCCCTGCGGGGCTGTTCCCTTGGAGCCCTGGGAATGTGAGGGGAACCGGGATCCAGCGGGATCCTGTCCTGGGATCCTCTGGGCTCCATCCCCAGCATCCAGCCGTGGAACCGCTCCCGCTCCGGGGCCTCGATCCCGACCTGATTCCGGGGTGTGGGAAAAAACGGGGAATGTGGGGAAAAATGGGAAAAGGCGTCAGGGCTCCCTGGGAACGCGGGGGGGATCCCTGGGAATGGGGTCAGGGATCCCTGGGAATGGGGTCAGGGATCCTTGGGACCCCTCTGAGCGCGGGGATGTGGAAGCGGTGCCGCCGATGCCATCCTGCTTCTGGGGGGAAAACACGGAAAAACGGGAATGTGGGCGGAGTGGGAGCGGGGAAGAGGGGGGTTCCCAGGGCAACATCCTGGAAAAATGGGAAAAATGGGAAAAATGAAGGGAAAGAGCAGCAGGGCTGATGGTGTCCCGGGTTTCTCCCCCAGCCATGACCATGCAGTTCATCAGCCACCGCTTCCCCGAGGATCACGATCCCACCATCGGTGAGGAAAAACCCTCCTTCCCCTTCACCTTCTTTGGACTGAGAGGAACAGGATATTTATGTATTTATAGGCAGAATATTTATGTATTTATAGCAGAAT
>NW_020932951.1:0-584 GCF_003984885.1 Neopelma chrysocephalum | reverse complement strand
ACTGGGCCCCACGGGGATGGCTGGGTCCGGTGGGAATGGCTGGGTCCGGCGGGAATGGCTGGGTCCAGTGGGAATGGCTGGATCCAGTGGGAATGGCTGGGTCCCACAGGGATGGCTGGGCCCCATGGGAATGGCTGGGTCCAGTGGGAATGGCTGGATCCAGTGAGAATGGCTGGATCCAGTGGGAATGGCTGGGTCTGGTGGGAATGGCTGGGTCCAGTGAGAATGGCTGGGTCTGGTGGGAATGGCTGAATCCAGTGGGAATGGCTGGGTCCAGTGGGAATGGCTGGGTCCAGTGGGAATGGCTGGATCTGGTGGGAATGGCTGGGTCCCACAGGGATGGCTGGGTCTGGTGGGAATGGCTGGGTCTGGTGGGAATGGCTGAATCCAGTGGGAATGGCTGGACCCCATGGGAATGGCTGGGTCCAGTGGGGATGGCTGGGCCCCATGGGGATGGCTGGGTCCAGTGGGAATGGCTGGGTCCAATGGGAATGGCTGGATCCAGTGGGACCTGTGGGATTGGGAAGCCAGGCCTCGTCCCACCCTGTGCTGCCCTTCCAGCTGGACGTGGTGATCGCGGATCT
>NW_020932950.1:0-310 GCF_003984885.1 Neopelma chrysocephalum | reverse complement strand
AGGCTCCGTGTGCTCAGCCCGGGACATCCAGGTGTCCTCATGAGCCCAGTGGGAATGGCTGGGTCCAATGGGAATGGCTGGGTCCAGTGGGGATGGCTGGGTCCCGTGGGAATAGCTGGGCCCCATAGGAATGGCTGGGTCCAGTGGGAATGGCTGGGTCCTACAGGGATGGCTGGATCCAGCAAGAATGGCTGGATCCAGTGGGAATGGCTGGATCCAGTGGGAATGGCTGGGTCCAGTGGGAATGGTTGGGTCTGGTGGGAATGGCTGAGCCCCATGGGAATGGCTGGATCCAGTGGGAAGGACTGGG
>NW_020932949.1:0-322 GCF_003984885.1 Neopelma chrysocephalum | reverse complement strand
AAGGACTGGGCCCCACGGGGATGGCTGGGTCCGGTGGGAATGGCTGGATCCAGTGAGGATGGCTGGGTCCGGTGGGAATGGCTGAATCCAGTGGGGATGGCTGAGCCCCATGGGAATGGCTGGGTCCGGTGGGAAGGACTGGACCCCATGGGGATGGCTGGGCCCCATGGGGATGGCTGGGCCTCGTGGGAATGGCTGGATCCAGTGAGGATGGCTGGGCCCCGTGGGAATGGCTGGGTCCAGTGGGACCTGTGGGATTGGGAAGCCAGGCCTCATCCCACCCTGTGCTGCCCTTCCAGCTGGACGTGGTGATCGCGGATCT
>NW_020932948.1:0-702 GCF_003984885.1 Neopelma chrysocephalum | reverse complement strand
TTCCCAGGAAAAGGGAAAAACAGGGATTCCTGGGGTTCCAATCACCTCTGAATGGAATCCTGGAGTTGATGAAGCTTGCCTTCATCAGCAATTGATCCCAAAGAATTCCAGACTGGATGAGGGGAGACCATCCACATTCCAGAGCTTAAAGGGGCTCCGGGAGAGCTGGAGAGGGAATTGGGATGAGGGATGAAGGGACAGGACAAGGGGGAAGGAATTCTTCCCTATGAGGGTGGTGAGCAGCTGGAATAGAATTCCCGGAAAAACCGTGGCTGCCCCATCCCTCGAAGCGCCCAAGGGATGCAACTTGGAGCAATCTGAGATAGTGGGTGGCATCCCTGCAGGTTGAACGAGATGACCTTTAAAATCCCTTCCCACCCAACCCATTCCATGATTTCAATGTCCTGGAGGGATCACCCGGAGCCGGTTGTCGTTCCAGGACTGGATTTGTCCGGGCCAGCAGCGTGATGCACCTCCGGGAGCAGCTCACGGACAAGGGACAATGTTCCAGCTTCACCAACGCTGAGAAAGGTCAGGAGCTCCCTCTGGAATTTTTCCAGGGCTGCTTCCCTGTGTTTTGCCTCATCCAGGCACCAGCCGACCGCTGAATTTGGGGCTTTTCCCGGGAATGTGCTTTAAGGAGCCGGTGATTTATGGCAAAATTCACATGGGAAATGTTTTCTGCTTTTAAAACTTTCTGTA
>NW_020932947.1:0-429 GCF_003984885.1 Neopelma chrysocephalum | reverse complement strand
TTCCCAGGAAAAGGGAAAAACAGGGATTCCTGGGGTTCCAATCACCTGTGGGTGGAATCCTGGAGTTGATGAAGCTTTGCCTTCATCAGCAATTGATCCCAAAGAATTCCAGGCTGGATGAGGGGAGACCATCCACCTTCCAGAGCCTAAAGGGGCTCCGGGAGAGCTGGAGAGGGAATTGGGATGAGGGATGAAGGGACAGGACGAGGGGGAATGGCTTTAAACTGCCAGAGGGCAGGGTTAGGTGGGATACTGGGAATAAATTCCTCCCTGGGAGGATGGGGAGGGGCTGGAATGGAATTCCCAGAGAAGCTGTGGCTGCCCCATCCCTGGAAGTGTCCAAGGCCAGCTTGGAGCAACCTGGGATAGTGGGAAGTGTCCCTGCCCAGGACACGGGGTTTGGAATTCCACAATCCCTCCCAACCCAAA
>NW_020932946.1:0-416 GCF_003984885.1 Neopelma chrysocephalum | reverse complement strand
TTGGGAGCTGCACTTCCCAGGGAAAGGGAAAAACAGGGATTCCTGGGGTTCCAATCACCTCTGGATGGAATCCTGGAGTTGATGAAGCAGCAGCTTTGCCTTCATCAGCAACTGATCCCAAAGAATTCCAGGCTGGATGAGGGGAGACCATCCACCTTCCAGAGCTTAAAGGGGCTCCAGGAGAGCTGGAGAGGGAATTGGGATGAGGGATGAAGGGACAGGACAAGGGGGAAGGAATTCTTCCCTATGACGGTGGTGAGCAGCTGGAATAGAATTCCCAGAGAAGCTGTGGCTGCCCCAGCCCTGGAAGTGTCCAAGGCCAGGTTGGAACAACATGGGATAGTGGGAAGTGTCCCTGCCCAGGACAGAGGGTTGGAATTCCACAATCCCTCCCAACCCAAACCATTCCATGATCC
>NW_020932945.1:0-1050 GCF_003984885.1 Neopelma chrysocephalum | reverse complement strand
TCCAGTTGTTCCTTTCCCTGGGATGTGAGGCTGTCCCAGCTCCTTCCATGAGAGTCTCCCGCTCTGGAGAAACCTTGGGAGCTCCACTTTCCAGGGAAAGGGAAAACCAGGGATTCCTGGGGTACCAACCACCTCTGGATGGAATCCTGGAGTTGATGAAGCAGCAGCTTTGCCTTCATCAGCAGTTGATCCCAAAGAATTCCAGGCTGGATGAGGGGAAACCATCCACCTTCCAGAGCTTAAAGGGGCTCCAGGAGAGCTGGAGAGGGAATTGGGATGAGGGATGGAGGGACAGCACACAGGGAATGGCTTTAAACTGCCAGAGAGTAGGTTCAGGTGGGATACTGGGAAGAAATTCCTCCCTGGGATGGTGGTGAGGGGCTGGAATAGAATTCCCAGAGAAACTGTGGCTGTTCCATCCCTGGAAGTGTCCAAGGCCAGGTTGGACAGGGCTTGGAACAACCCGGGATAGTGGGAAGTGTCCCTGCCCATGGCAGGGGGTTGGAATGCAACAATCCCTCCCAACCCAAACCATTCCATGATCTTGTGAGGGAAGGAATTCTTCCTGTGAGGGAAGGAATTCTTCCCTGGGAGGGTGGTGAGCAGCTGGAATAGAATTCCCGGAAAAACCGTGGCTGCCCCATCCCTGGAAGCGCCCAAGGGATGCAACTTGGAGCACCCCCGGATAGTGGGTGGCAGGTTGAACGAGATGACCTTATAAAATCCCTTCCCACCCAACCCATTCCATGATTTCAATGTCCTGGAGGGATCACCCGGAGCCGGTTGTCGTTCCAGGACTGGATTTGTCCGGGCCAGCAGCGTGATGCACCTCCGGGAGCAGCTCACGGACAAGGGACAATGTTCCAGCTTCACCAACGCTGAGAAAGGTCAGGAGCTCCCTCTGGAATTTTTCCAGGGCTGCTTCCCTGTGTTTTGCCTCATCCAGGCACCGCTGAATTTTGGGCTTTTCCCGGGAATGTGCTTTAAGGAGTTGGTGATTTAGGGCAAAATTCACATGGGAAATGTTTTCTGCTTTTAAAACTTTCTGTA
>NW_020932944.1:0-370 GCF_003984885.1 Neopelma chrysocephalum | reverse complement strand
TTCCAACCACCTCTGGATGGAATCCTGGAGTTGATGAAGCAGCAGCTTTGCCTTCATCAGCAATTGATCCCAAAGAATTCCAGGCTGGATGAGGGGAGACCATCCACATTCCAGAGCTTAAAGGGGCTCCTAGAGAGCTGGAGAGGGAATTGGGATGAGGGATGGAGGGACAGGACAAGGGGGAATGGCTTTAAACTGCCAGAGAGTAGGTTCAGGTGGGATACTGGGAAGAAATTCTTCCCTGGGAGGGTGGGGAGAGGCTGGAATGGATTTCCCAGAGAAACTGTCGCTGCCCCTGGATCCCTGGAAGTGTCCAAGGCTGGGTTGGAGCAACCTGGGATAGTGGGAAGTGTCCCTGCCCATGGCAGGG
>NW_020932943.1:0-544 GCF_003984885.1 Neopelma chrysocephalum | reverse complement strand
GGTTCTTCCAGTTGTTCCTTTCCCTGGGATGTGAGGCTGTCCCAGCTTCTTCCGTGAGAGTCTCCCGCTCTGGAGAAACCTTGGGAGCTGCACTTCCCAGGGAAAGGGAAAAACAGGGATTCCTGGGGTTCCAACCACCTCTGGATGGAATCCTGGAGTTGATGAAGCAGCAGCTTTGCCTTCATCAGCAATTGATCCCAAAGAATTCCAGGCTGGATGAGGGGAGACCCTCCACATTCCAGAGCTTAAAGGGGCTCCGGGAGAGCTGGAGAGGGAATTGGGATGAGGGATGGAGGGACAGGACAAGGGGGAATGGCTTTAAACTGCCAGAGAGTAGGTTCAGGTGGGATACTGGGAAGAAATTCTTCCCTGGGAGGGTGGTGAGAGGCTGGAATGGATTTCCCAGAGAAACTGTCGCTGCCCCTGGATCCCTGGAAGTGTCCAAGGCTGGGTTGGAGCAACCTGGGATAGTGGGAAGTGTCCCTGCCCATGGCAGGGGGTTGGAATTCCACAATCCCTCCCAACCCAAACCATTCCATGATCC
>NW_020932942.1:0-506 GCF_003984885.1 Neopelma chrysocephalum | reverse complement strand
TCCAGTTGTTCCTTTCCCTGGGATGTGAGGCTGTCCCAGCTCCTTCCGTGAGAGTCTCCTGCTCTGGAGAAACCTTGGGAGCTCCACTTCCCAGGAAAAGGGAAAAACAGGGATTCCTGGGGTTCCAACCACCTCTGAGTGGAATCCTGGAGTTGATGAAGCAGCAGCTTTGCCTTCATCAGCAATTGATCCCAAAGAATTCCAGGCTGGATGAGGGGAGACCATCCCCCTTCCAGAGCTTAAAGGGTCTCCAAGAGAGCTGGAGAGGGAATTGGGATGAGGGATGAAGGGACAGGACAAGGGGGAAGGAATTCTTCCCTATGATGGTGGTGAGCAGCTGGAATAGAATTCCCAGAGAAGCCGTGGCTGCCCCTGGATCCCTGGAAGTGTCCAAGGCCAGCTTGGAGCAACCTGGGATAGTGGGAAGTGTCCCTGCCCATGGCAGGGGGTTGGAATTCAACAATCCCTCCCAACCCAAACCATTCCATGATCCTGTGCTGGTTCTT
>NW_020932941.1:0-2249 GCF_003984885.1 Neopelma chrysocephalum | reverse complement strand
TCCTCTCTGCAGTGCAGACTGCACCCCAAGACTCTTTCAAGTGAGTCCGATCATCCTCCTCTCTCTCAGAGGAGTCTCCAGGGAGTTTGGGGAGTTCGGTTATCCAGTTCTTACCCCCGAAACTCACTCTCTGTCTCTCTCCATCAGAGATCTCTGTGTCTTCCCTGCTCGGCAGCTCTGCTGCTTCTTTTTATGTGCTTGGCTCTTTGCCACTGCTCTCCGGACGCTGCCGTCTCTGCTGCTGCTCCGTCTGCCCACTCACGGTGGAGAAAACTCCTTCAGCTTCTCAAGTCCCAGACCTCAGTCCAGTCTAACACTGTTTCCGAGTTTCTATGACCCCAGGTGGGGGCTCACTGGCCCCCTGCCTCCTCGTGTCTCAAATCATGGCTGCTACTTCCTCTAACCAAGTACAACTTCTTCTTTTCCGGTCTCCAGAGATACGTTTATATTTTGCAGGAGCGCTGATTGGGTCAAACCTCAAGGGTCACCACCCCCCTGGGGGTTACCACTTTCTTAGCTTCAGGGGGAAAACCTGGTTCAAACCGCTACAATCAGGGAAGGGCCGAGCTGCCCCCGAGGATTTGGGGGCTCCAAGGGATTTGTTTTCCTCACAGGAGAACGGGAAGTTCTTCCCCGGGTCCCTCCGGAGAGTTTTCCCCCCCTCCGGAACGAGGCGGCCGCGCGCGTCCTGCGGGGCCGCATGAAGGGCATCCAAGGCCACTGCAATTCCTGCTACATGGATGCGGCTCTCTTCAGGTGAGGAAAGGCTTCCCAGAGCGGGGGTTTAATCCCTAAATTGCGGCACTTCCCTGGATTTCCACGTCGGCTGGAAGTTTCTGGTTTGAAATTTTGATTTTCAGGTTTAAAATTCAGATTTTCCGTTTTAAAATTCAGAATTTTCTGGTTTAAAATTCAGATTTTCTGGTTTAAAATTCAGATTTTCCGGTTTGAAATTCAGATTTTCCAGCTTAAAATTCAGATTTTTCCAGTTTAAATTTCAGATTTTCCGGTCTAAAATTTAGATTTTCCAATTTAAAATTCAGATTTTTCCAGTTCACAATTCAGATTTTCCGGTTTAAAATTCAGATTTTTCCGGTTTAAAATTCAGATTTTTCTAGTTTAAAATTCAGATTTTTCCAGTTTAAAATTCAGAATTTTCCGGTTTAAAATTCAGATTTTCTGCTTTAAATTTCAGATTTTTCAGTTTAAAATTCAAATTTTCTGATTTGAAATTCAGATTTTTCCAGTTTACAATTCAGATTTTCTAGTTTGAAATTCAGATTTTCCAGTTCAAAATTCAGATTTTCCGGTTTAAAATTCAGATTTTCCGGTTTAAAATTCAGATTTTCCAGTTCAAAATTCAGATTTTCCAGTTTAAAATTCAAATTTTTCCGGTTTAAAATTCTGATTTTTCCGGTTTAAAATTCAGATTTTTCGGTTTAAAATTCAGATTTTCTGGTTTAAAATTCAGATTTTCCGGTTAAAATTTTCCGGGATAAAACCGCGGAGCCGGAGCCCCGAGGCCGCTTTTCCAGCTCATTCCCAACACTGGAATGTTTTCCAGCCCTGAGGAACCCCCCCCCTCTCGTTCCCGTGTGTCTCGTTCTCCAGGGTACTGAGAGCTCCCAGTTTTCCGGACTCGGATCCCTGGAAGTTGTGGCTGGAATCCTTTCCCAAGAACCCACCGGGAGGTCCCGGCTTGGCCGTTTGGAGAGGAAAAGATTCCCTGGGGGCCTTTCCCTGAGTTTTGGCTGCCAAGTAGGAATTCCCTTCTCCCTGAGCTCTTCCCGGGCTTTCTCCCAGCGTCCATTGATCCTCCCTGTCATTCCATGCATGGAATTCTGAGCATCCCAACCATCGACTGTCACCGTCCGCCGCGGTTTGGTTCCGACTGTTGCTCCCAATCCCTCGGGATTAAACCCATCCCGCTCTTTCCGCAGCCTCTTCTCCTGCACGTCCGTGCTGGATTCCATGCTCTTCATGCCCTTCCCACTGAGCGACAGGAACGTCCAGGGAATTCTGCGGGATGAGATCGTGAATCCCCTCCGGAGGTGAGTCTCTGGGAATGCCGGGAGTTTTCCGTCTGCTGGCCCTGGAGGTGGGAGCCGGCACCGAGGGAAAGGGATTTTCCTGCCGGCCACATTCCCACAGGAGAAGGGGGAATGGTTTCCCACTGCCAGGGAGTAGGTTTAGGTGGGATATTGGGAAGAAATTCCTCCCTGGGAGGGTGAGGAGGGGCTGGAATGGAA
>NW_020932940.1:0-411 GCF_003984885.1 Neopelma chrysocephalum | reverse complement strand
GAAACCTTGGGAGCTCCACTTCCCAGGAAAAGGGAAAAACAGGGATTCCTGGGGTTCCAACCACCTCTGGGTGGAATCCTGGAGTTGATGAAACAGCAGCTTTGCCTTCATCAGCAATTGATCCCAAAGAATTCCAGGCTGGATGAGGGGAGACCCTCCACATTCCAGAGCTTAAAGGGGCTCCGGGAGAGCTGGAGAGGGAATTGGGATGAGGGATGAAGGGACAGGACAAGGGGGAAGGAATTCTTCCCTATGAGGGTGGTGAGCAGCTGGAATAGAATTCCCAGAGAAGCTGTGGCTGCCCCAGCCCTGGAAGTGTCCAAGGCTGGGTTGGAGCAACCTGGGATAGTGGGAAGTGTCCCTACCCAGGACACGGGGTTTGGAATTCCACAATCCCTCCCAACCCAAACC
>NW_020932939.1:0-391 GCF_003984885.1 Neopelma chrysocephalum | reverse complement strand
TCCAGTTGTTCCTTTCCCTGGGATGTGAGGCTGTCCCAGCTTCTTCCATGAGAGTCTCCCGCTCTGGAGAAATCTTGGGAGCTCCACTTCCCTGGGAAAGGAAAAACAGGGATTCCTGGGTTTCCAATCACCTCTGGATGGAATCCTGGAGTTGATGAAGCAGCAGCTTTGCCTTCATCAGCAATTGATCCCAAAGAATTCCAGGCTGGATGAGGGGAGACCATCCACATTCCAGAGCTTAAAGGGGCTCCAGGAGAGCTGGAGAGGGAATTGGGATGAGGGATGGAGGGACAGGACAAGGGGAATGGCTTTAAACTGCCAGAGGGCAGGGTTAGGTGGGATACTGGGAAGAAATTCCTCCCTGGGAGGGTGAGGAGGGGCTGGAATGGAA
>NW_020932938.1:0-2227 GCF_003984885.1 Neopelma chrysocephalum | reverse complement strand
TCCTCTCTGCAGTGCAGACTGCACCCCAAGACTCTTTCAAGTGAGTCTGATCATCCTCCTCTCTCTCAGAGGAGTCTCCAGGGAGTTTGGGGAGTTCGGTTATCCAGTTCTTACCCCCGAAACTCACTCTCTGTCTCTCTCCATCAGAGATCTCTGTGTCTTCCCTGCTCGGCAGCTCTGCTGCTTCTTTTTATCTGCTTGGCTCTTTGCCACTGCTCTCCGAACGCTGCCGTCTCTGCTGCTGCTCCGTCTGCCCACTCACGGTGGAGAAAACTCCTTCAGCTTCTCAAGTCCCAGACCTCAGTCCAGTCTAACACTGTTTCCGAGTTTCTATGACCCCAGAGGGGGCTCACTGGCCCCCTGCCTCCTCGTGTCTCAAATCATGGCTGCTACTTCCTCTAACCAAGTACAACTTCTTCTTTTCCAGTCCAGAGATATGTTTATATTTTGCAGGAGCGCTGATTGGGTCAAACCCCAAGGGTCACCACCCCCCTGGGGGGTTACCACTTTCTTAGCTTCAGGGGGAAAACCTGGTTCAAACCGCTACAATCAGGGAAGGGCCGAGCTGCCCCCGAGGATTTGGGGGCTCCAAGGGATTTGTTTTCCTCGCAGGAGAACGGGAAGTTCTTCCCCGGGTCCCTCCGGAGAGTTTTCCCCCCCTCCGGAACGAGGCGGCCGCGCGCGTCCTGCGGGGCCGCATGAAGGGCATCCAAGGCCACTGCAATTCCTGCTACATGGATGCGGCTCTCTTCAGGTGAGGAAAGGCTTCCCAAGAGGGGTTTTAATCCCTAAATTGCAGCAGTTCCCTGGATTTCCACGTTGGTTGGAAGTTGGTTTAAATTTCGGATTTTCCGGTTTAAAATTCAGATTTTCTGGTTTTAAATTCAGATTTTCCAGTTTAAAATTCAGATTTTCTGGTTTAAAATTCAGATTTTCCGTTTTAAAATTCAGAATTTTCTGGTTTAAAATTCAGATTTTCTGGTTTAAAATTCAGATTTTCCGGTTTGAAATTCAGATTTTCCAGCTTAAAATTCAGATTTTTCCAGTTTAAATTTCAGATTTTCCAGTTTAAAATTCAGATTTTTCCAGTTTACAATTCAGATTTTCCAGTCTAAAATTCAGATTTTCCAGTTAAAAGTTCAGATTTTCCATTTTAAAATTCAGATTTTTCCAGTTTAAAATTCAGATTTTCCGGTTTAAAATTCAGATTTTTCGGTTTAAAATTCAGATTTTCTGGTTTAAAATTCAGATTTTCCGGTTAAAATTTTCCGGGATAAAACCGCGGCGACGGAGCCCCGAGGCCGCTTTTCCAGCTCATTCCCAACCCTGGAATGTTTTCCAGCCCTGATGAAACCCCCCCCTCCCCGTTCCCGTGTGTCTCATCCTCCAGGGTACTGAGAGCTCCCAGTTTTCCGGACTCGGATCCCTGGAAGTTGCGGCTGGAATCCTTTCCCAAGAACCCACCCGGAGGTCCCGGCTTGGCCGTTTGGAGAGGAAAAGATTCCCTGGGGGCCTTTCCCTGAGTTTTGGCTGCCAAGTAGGAATTCCCTTCTCCCTGAGCTCTTCCCGGGCTTTCTCCCAGCGTCCATTGATCCTCCCTGTCATTCCATGCATGGAATTCTGAGCATCCCAACCATCGACTGTCACCGTCCGCCGCGGTTTGGTTCCGACTGTTGCTCCCAATCCCTCGGGATTAAACCCATCCCTCTCTTTCCGCAGCCTCTTCTCCTGCACGTCCGTGCTGGATTCCATGCTCTTCATGCCCTTCCCACTGAGCGACAGGAACGTCCAGGGAATTCTGCGGGATGAGATCGTGAATCCCCTCCGGAGGTGAGTCTCTGGGAATGCCGGGAGTTTTCCATCTGCTGGCCCTGGAGGTGGGAGCTGGCACCGAGGGAAAGGGATTTTCCTGCCGGCCACATTCCCACAGGAGAAGGGGGAATGGTTTCCCACTGCCAGGGAGTAGGTTCAGGTGGGATATTGGGAAGAAATTCCTCCCTGGGAGGATGGGAAGGGGCTGGAATGGAATTCCCAGAGAAGCTGTGGCTGCCCCATCCCTGGAAGTGCCCAAGGGATGCAACTTGGAGCAACCTGGGATAGTGGGAAGTGTCCCTGCCCAGGACACGGGGTTTGGAATTCCACAATCCCTCCCAACCCAAAGCATTCCATGATCCTGTGCTGGTTCTTCCAGTTGTTCCTTTCCCTGGGATGTGAGGCTGTCCCAGCT
>NW_020932937.1:0-937 GCF_003984885.1 Neopelma chrysocephalum | reverse complement strand
CTCTTCTCCGGCCTCTTTCACATTCCCGAAATTCTTGCCCGGGGTTGTGGGATTGAACTGGATTTTGCTGAAGGGCAGGAAGATCCCGCAGTTCTTCCGGCACTGGAAGAACTCGGTGCCGTGGTAGGAGCCGTCGCTTCTCCCGCGATTTTCCCCTTCTCCCTGGAAAAACAGGGCGAGAAGGGATGTCACACACACACAAATATCATGGAAAAACAAGGAATTTCATTGGAAGGGAGATCCCACAGTTCCTCCGGCACTGGAAGAACTTGGTGTCATGATGGGATCTGTTGCTTCTCCCTGTTTTCCTCTTTCCCTGGAAACAAGAAGGAATGCCACACACAGAGAAATATCATGGAAAAATAAGGAATTTCATTGGAAGGGAGATCCCATAGTTCCTCTGGCACTGGAAGAACTCGGTGCTGTAATGGGATCCGTCACTCCTCCCTGTTTTCCCCTTTTCCCTGGAAACAAGAAGGGATGTCACACACACAAATATCATGGAAAAACAGGGAATTTCCTTGGCAGGAAGATCCCACAGTTCCTTCTGCACTGGAAGAACTCGGTGCCGTGGTAGGAGCCGTCGCTTCTCCCGCGGTTTTCCCCTTCTCCCTGGAAAAACAGGGCGAGAAGGGATGTCACACACACACAAATATCATGGAAAAATAAGGAATTTCATTGGAAGGGAGATCCCACAGTTCCTCTGGCACTGGAAGAACTTGGTGCTGTGATGGGATCCATCGCTTCTCCCTGTTTTCCCCCTGTCCCTGGAATTGGAAAGGGATGTCACACACACAGAAATATCATGGAAAAATAAGGAATTTCATTGGAAGGGAGATCCCACAGTTCCTCCTGCACTGGAAGAACTTGGTTCTGTGATGGGATCTATCGCTTCTCCCTGTTTTCCCCCTTTCCCTGGAAACAAGAAGGGATGTCA
>NW_020932936.1:0-1040 GCF_003984885.1 Neopelma chrysocephalum | reverse complement strand
CTCTTCTCCGGCCTCTTTCACATTCCCGAAATTCTTGCCCGGGGTTGCGGGATTGAACTGGATTTTGCTGAAGGGCAGGAAGATCCCGCAGTTCTTCCGGCACTGGAAGAACTCGGTGCCGTGGTAGGAGCCGTCGCTTCTCCCGCGGTTTTCCCCTTCCCCCTGGAAAAACAGGACGAGGAGGGATGTCACACACACCCAAAAATATGATAGAAAAATAAGGAATTTCATTGGAAGGGAGATCCCACAGTTCCTCCTGCACTGGAAGAACTCAGTGCCATGGTAGGATCCGGTGTTTCTCCCTGTTTTTTCCCTTTCCCTGGAAACAGAAAGGGATGTCACAAACACACAAATATCATGGAAAAATAAGGATTTTCATTGGAAGGGAGATCCCACAGTTCCTCCTGCACTGGAAGAACTCAGTGCTGTGATGGGATCGTCACTTCTCCCTGTTTCCCCTTTTCCCTGGAAATAAGAAGGGATGACACACACACACAGATATCATGGAAAAACAGGGAATTTCCTTGGCAAAATAAACCATTCCACAGCTCCTCCTGCACTGGAAGAACTCGGTGCCGTGATGGGATCTGTTACTTCTCCCTGTTTTCCCCTTTTCCCTGGAAACAAGAAGGGATGTCACACACACCCAAAAATATGATAGAAAAATAAGGAATTTCATTGGAAGGGAGATCCCACAGTTCTTCCTGCACTGGAAGAACTTGGTTCTATGATGGGATCTGTCGCTTCTCCCTGTTTTCCCCCTTTCCCTGGAAAAAAGAAGGAATGCCACACACACAAAAATATGATGGAAAAACAGGGAATTGTTCTGGGCAGGAAGATCCCGTGGTAGGATCTGTGTCTTCTCCCTGTTTTCCCCTTTTCCCTGGAAACAAGAAGAAATTTCACACACACAAATATCATGGAAAAACAGGGAATTTCCTTGGCAAAATAAACCATCCCACAGTTCCTCCTGCACTGGAAGAATTCGGTGCTGTGATGGGATCTGCTGCTTCTCCCTGTTTTCCCCCTTTCCCTGGAAA
>NW_020932935.1:0-1245 GCF_003984885.1 Neopelma chrysocephalum | reverse complement strand
CTTCCCTACTCAGCCAAGACCTGTGGGAACATCCCAAAAAAGGTGGGAAAAGCCCAACTCCAGGAATTTTCACTCAAATCCAGGGATTTTTTACCCCATAAAACCACTTTTTAATTCCATATTTTGGCTTCCTCTTGGAAAAATTGGGAATTTTCATGGTGTTGAAAAAAGACACATTCCAGTATTTTCCTACTCAGCCAAGACCTGTGGGAACATTCCAGAAGGACCAAAAAAAGGCGGGAAAAGCCCAACTTGAGGAATTTTCACCCAAATCCAGGGATTTTTTACCCCTAGAACACCACTTTTAAATTCCATATTTTGGCTTCCTCCTGGAAAAATTGGGAATTTTCATGGTGTTATCCCAACTCAGCATAAAACCACATTCCTGAGGGAATTCCTGAGCTCCCACTGGAAGCTCCAGCAGCCAAGTTGAATTCCCTGGAAAACCCAATTTCCTTTGCACATTCCCTAAAAACTGGAGGGGAAACAGGGAAGAGAAGGTGGATCCCAAAAAAACCACATTCCAGCACTTCCCTACTCAGCCAAGACCTGTGGGAACATCCCAAAAAAGGCGGGAAAAGCCCAACTTGAGGAATTTTCCCCTAAATCCAGGGATTTTTTACCCCTATAAAACCACTTTTAATTCCATATTTCGGTTTCCTCCTGGAAAAATTGGGAATTTTAAAGAGTTTTGTCCCAACTCAGCATAAAACCACATTCCTGAGGGAATTCCTGAGCTCCCACTGGAAGCTCCAGCAGCCAAGCTGAATTCCCTGGAAAACCTCATTCCTTTGCACATCCCTGAAAAACTGGAAGGGAAACAGGGAAGAGAAGGTGGATCCCAAAAAAAGCCACATTCCAGCGCTTCCCTACTCAGCCAAGACCTGTGGGAACATCCCAAAAAAGGCAGGAAAAGCCCAACTCCAGGAATTTTCACCCAAATCCAGGGATTTTCATCCCCATAAAACCACTTTTTAATTCCATATTTTGGCTTCCTCCTGGAAAAAATGGGAATTTTCATGGTGTTATCCCAACTCAGCATAAAACCACATTCCTGAGGGAATTCCTGAGCTCCCACTGGAAGCTCCAGCAGCCAAGCTGAATTCCCTGGAAAACCTCATTCCTTTGCACATCCCTGAAAAACTGGAAGGGAAACAGGGAAGAGAAGGTGGATCCCAAAAAAAGCCACATTCCAGCGCTTCCCTACTCAGCCAAGACCTGTGGGAACATCCCAAAAAAGGTGGG
>NW_020932934.1:0-398 GCF_003984885.1 Neopelma chrysocephalum | reverse complement strand
TCTGAGTCTGGATGGACTGTGGGGTTTGGAAAATAATGGGATCTCTGAGTCTGGCTGGACTGTGGAGTTTGGAAAATAATGGGATCTCTGAGTCTGGATGGACTGTGGGGTCTGGAAAATAATGGGCTCTCTGAGTCTGGATGGACTGTGGGGTCTGGAAAACAATGGGAGCTCTGAGTTTGGATGGACTGTGGGGTCTGGAAAATAATGGGAGCTCTGAGTCTGGATGGACTGTGGGGTTTGGAAAACAGTATGAGCTCTGAGTCTGGATGGACTGTGGGGTTTGGAAAATAATGGCCTCTCTGAGTCTGGATGGACTGTGGGGTTTGGAAAACCGTGGGATTTCTGAGTCTGGATGGACTGTGGGGTTTGGAAAATAATGGGATCTCTGAGTCTGG
>NW_020932933.1:0-1079 GCF_003984885.1 Neopelma chrysocephalum | reverse complement strand
GAGCCCATTTTCACTCTGTCTGAGCCCAAAGCCCCAGGGTGCTGTTGTTCTTCACACGGGAGGCGAGTCCAAGACCCAACACCGAGCTCGGAGTCACATCTCTGGTTACTCCAAATGCGTTTGGGTTTGTCCCTGATCTCCTTGGAACTCACATTAAGGACCCCCTGGAGCCACTGCTGAGTGGGCATGGGCTGTGTGACCCCCCTGTGTCACCATCCTGCTCCCAAAGCCGCCAAGGACACGTTTATAAGGTCCCTTTGATGGGATCCACCCCAAACGCCTCCGGTTCTCCAGTTGTGAGGGTTTCTCCCTTTCTTTGCTCCCCCACCACGTGCTGGAGGCAGAAGTGCCATCTCCCTCAGGATAACCATCACCTGTTCACACAGGTCACCTTGAAACAGGTCAGAGTCACCATCTGGGGAGGAATGTGACCTTCTGCTCTGCTGTGCAAACCCGGGCCTGGCCATAAACTCACTCTGCTCATCCCCAGATAAACACAACCAACCCCCAGCTCTCACCATGAAACCAGTGAAATCCAGGGGGAATTCCTTCATGGAAAGGGTTGTCAGGCACTGGAAGGGGCTGCCCAAGGAGGTGGTGGTTTAAATCCACCCCTGCAGGGATTTAAAAGCCACGTGGGTTGGTGGTGGCCTGGCAGTGCTGGGGATGGTTGGGCTTGGTGGTCTGAGAGGGCTTTTCCAACCCAAACAATTCCATGATTCTCTCCCTTCTCTCACCCACCTGTCTCGTGTCAGCTTTGTTTCCTCTCTTTTTTTCTCTGAAGCAGAGGAAGAAGACGAAGAAGAAACAGGGAAGCTGCAGAATGGGAAGGACCGAGGTGAGGGGATGAACGTGGGTGGCTCTGGGTGCAGGTGGATGGATCTGGATGCAGATGGATGGCTCTGGGTGCAGATGGATCACTCTGGGTGCAGGTGGATGGCTCTGGATGCAGGTGGATGGATCCAGGTGCAGATGGATGGCTCTGGGTGCAGGTGGATGGATCTGGATGCAGATGGATGGATCCAGGTGCAAGTGGATGGATCCAGGTGCAGGTGGATGGCTCTGGATGCAGGTGGATG
>NW_020932932.1:0-1204 GCF_003984885.1 Neopelma chrysocephalum | reverse complement strand
GAGCCCATTTTCACTCTGTCTGAGCCCAAAGCCCCAGGGTGCTGTTGATCTTCACACGGGAGGCGAGTCCAAGACCCAACACCGAGCTCGGAGTCACGTCTCTGGTTATTCCAAATGCGTTTGGGTTTGTCCCTGATCTCCTTGGAACTCACATTAAGGACCCCCTGGAGCCACTGCTGAGTGGGCATGGGCTGTGTGACCCCCCTGTGTCACCATCCTGCTCCCAAAGCCACCAAGGACACGTTTATAAGGTCCCTTTGATGGGATCCACCCCAAACGCCTCCGGTTCTCCAGTTGTGCCCCTCACTGGAGGGTTTCTCCCTTTCTTTGCTCCCCCACCACATGCTGGAGGCAGAAGTGCCATCTCCCTCAGGATAACCATCACAGGTCTCCTTGAAACAAGTCAGAGCCACCATTTGGGGAGGAATGTGACCCTTCTGCTCTGCTGTGCAAACCCGGGCCTGGCCATAAACTCACTCTGCTCATCCCCAGATAAACACAACGAACCCCCAGCTCTCACCATGAAACCAGTGAAATCCAGGGGGAATTCCTTCATGGAAAGGGTTGTCAGGCACTGGAAGGGGCTGCCCAGGGAGGTGGTGGTTAAATCCACCCCTGCAGGGATTTAAAAGCCACGTGGGTGAGTGGTGGCCTGGCAGTGCTGGGGATGGTTGGGCTCAGGGGTCTGGGAGGGCTTTTCCAACCCAAACAATTCCACGATTCTCTCCCTTCTCTCACCCACCTGTCTCGTGTCAGCTTTGTTTCTTCTCTTTTTTTCTCTGAAGCAGAGGAAGAAGACGAAGAAGAAACAGGGAAGCTGCAGAATGGGAAGGACCGAGGTGAGGGGATGAACGTGGATGGCTCTGGATGCAGGTGGATGGATCTGGATGCAGGTGGATGGATCTGGATGCAGATGGATGGCTCTGGGTGCAGGTGGATGGCTCTGGGTGCAGATGGATCACTCTGGGTGCAGGTGGATGGCTCTGGATGCAGGTGGATGGATCTGGATGCAGGTAGATGGATCCAGGTGCAGGTGGATGGATCTGGATGCAGGTGGATGGATCCAGGTGCAGGTGGATGGCTCTGGATGCAGGTGGATGGATCCAGGTGCAGATGGATGGATCCAGGTGCAGGTGGATGGATCTCGATGCAGGTGGATGGATCTGGATGCAGGTGGATGGATCCAGGTGCAGGTGGATGGATC
>NW_020932931.1:0-397 GCF_003984885.1 Neopelma chrysocephalum | reverse complement strand
TGGATCCAGGTGCAGGTGGATGGCTCTGGATGCAGGTGGATGGATCCGGGTGCAGGTCAATGGATCCAGGACAGGTGGATGGCTCTGGATAGAGGTGGATGGCTCTGGATGCAGGTGGATTGTTCTGGATGCAGGTCAATGGATCCAGGTGCAGGTGGATGGATCTGGATGCAGGTGGATGGATCCAGGTGCAGGTGGATGGCTCCAGGTGCAGGTGACTCCAGGTGAAGGACCCCCCATGGCCCAGTTTTTCCTGAGGGCTCCAGTCACTGTCCCTCTCTCCAGCCTCTGCCCCGGGCTGACGTCACGGCCACGGTCCCTTTGCTGCGTGTGTTCATCCTTCAGGGATTTTTTTCTCCCAGCAAAGGTCACACACACAGAAATGTGTGAGGGGAGG
>NW_020932930.1:0-415 GCF_003984885.1 Neopelma chrysocephalum | reverse complement strand
CCCACCCAGATTTCAGGATTCCCAGCAAGATTTCAGGATTCCCACCCGGATTTCAGGATTCCCACCCAGATTTGGGGATTCCCCTGGCTCCAGAATTCCCGGGAATTCCCGTGTCTCACCTTGTGAGATGCCCCCTCGTGCTGGGCCACGCGTTTGGTGCCGCAACCACCTCCCACCTCACTCCCACCTCTGGCTTCGGGGATTCCCACCCAGATTTTGGGATTCCCAGCCAGATTTAGGATTCCCCTGGCTCCAGAATTCCCGGGAATTCCCGTGTCTCACCTTGTGAGAAGCCCCCTTGTGCTGGGCCACGCGTTTGGTGCCGCGGCAGCACTGGGTGTCCAACCTCCCACCTCCCAGCCCTGCTCCCACTTCCCAATCACTTCCAGCCCTTGGATTCGGGATTCCCACCAGG
>NW_020932929.1:0-414 GCF_003984885.1 Neopelma chrysocephalum | reverse complement strand
CCCACCCAGATTTCAGGATTCCCAGCAAGATTTCAGGATTCCCACCCAGATTTCAGGATTCCCACCCAGATTTGGGGATTCCCCTGGCTCCAGAATTCCCAGGAATTCCCCTGTCTCACCTCGTGAGATGCCCCCTTGTGCTGGGCCACGCACTTGGTGCCGCGACCACCTCCCACCTCCCACCTCACTCCCACCTCTGGCTTTGGGGATTCCCACCCAGATTTTGGGATTCCCAGCCGGATTTAGGATTCCCCTGGCTCCAGAATTCCCGGGAATTCCCGTGTCTCACCTTGTGAGAAGCCCCCTTGTGCTGGGCCACGCGTTTGGTGCCGCGGCAGCACTGGGTGTCCAACCTCCCACCTCCCAGCCCTGCTCCCACTTCCCAATCACTCCCAGCCCTTGGATTCGGGATTC
>NW_020932928.1:0-439 GCF_003984885.1 Neopelma chrysocephalum | reverse complement strand
CCCACCCAGATTTCAGGATTCCCAGCAAGATTTCAGGATTCCCACCCAGATTTCAGGATTCCCACCCAGATTTGGGGATTCCCCTGGCTCCAGAATTCCCAGGAATTCCCCTGTCTCACCTCGTGAGATGCCCCCTTGTGCTGGGCCACGCACTTGGTGCCGCGACCACCTCCCACCTCCCACCTCACTCCCACCTCTGGCTTTGGGGATTCCCACCCAGATTTTGGGATTCCCAGCCGGATTTAGGATTCCCCTGGCTCCAGAATTCCCGGGAATTCCCGTGTCTCACCTTGTGAGAAGCCCCCTTGTGCTGGGCCACGCGTTTGGTGCCGCGGCAGCACTGGGTGTCCAACCTCCCACCTCCCAGCCCTGCTCCCACTTCCCAATCACTCCCAGCCCTTGGATTCGGGATTCCCACCAGGATTTGGGGATTCCCACC
>NW_020932927.1:0-421 GCF_003984885.1 Neopelma chrysocephalum | reverse complement strand
TCCCACCCAGATTTCAGGATTCCCAGCAAGATTTCAGGATTCCCACCTGGATTTCAGGATTCCCAGCCAGATTTAGGATTCCCCTGGCTCCAGAATTCCCAGGAATTCCCCTGTCTCACCTTGTGAGATGCCCCCTCGAGCTGGGCCACGTGTTTGGTGCCGCGACCACCTCCCACCTCCCACCTCACTCCCACCTCTGGCTTCGGGGATTCCCACCCAGATTTTGGGATTCCCACCCGGATTTAGGATTCCCCTGGCTCCAGAATTCCCGGGAATTCCCGTGTCTCACCTTGTGAGAAGCCCCCTTGTGCTGTGCCACACGTTTGGTGCCGCGGCAGCACTGGGTGTCCAACCTCCCACCTCCCAGCCCTGCTCCACTTCCCAATCACTTCCAGCCCTTGGATTCGGGATTCCCACCAGG
>NW_020932926.1:0-717 GCF_003984885.1 Neopelma chrysocephalum | reverse complement strand
GAATTCCCTGATCCATGTCCCCAAATTATCTGGAATTCCCTGCCCTGGGGAATTGGGAGCCATGGAATTGGGATCCATGGAATTCCCTGCCCTATGGAATTGGGATCAATGTGTCCAAATCAGTGAGAATTCCCGGATCCATGACCCCAAATTATCTGGAATTCCCTGTCCTGTGGAATTGGGATCCATGACCCCAAATCAGTGAGAATTCCTGGATCCATGTCCCCAAATCAGTGAGAATTCCCAGATCCATGTCCCCAAATCACCCGGAATTCCCTGTGGAATTGGGAGCCATGTCCCTAAATCAGTGAGAATTCCTGGATCCATGTCCCCAAATTATCTGGAATTCCCTGCCCTGTGGAATTGAGATCCATGGGATTGGGATCCATGGAATTCCCTGCCCTGTGGAATTGGGATCCACGTCTCCAAATGCAGCCGGAATTCCCTGATCCATGTCCCCAAATCAGCCGGAATTCCCTGCCCTGTGTAACTTGGATCCATGGAATTCCCTGCCCTGTGCAATTGGGATCCATGTCCCCAAATCGGCGACAATTCCTGGATCCATGTCCCCAAATTATCTGGAATTCCCTTCCCTGTGGAACTTGGATCCATGGAATTCCCTGCCCTCTGGAATTGAGATCCACGTCCCCAAATGCAGCTGGAATTCCCTGATCCATGTCCCCAAATCAGCTGGAATTCCCTGTGGAATTGGGATCC
>NW_020932925.1:0-411 GCF_003984885.1 Neopelma chrysocephalum | reverse complement strand
TTCCCTGTGGAATTGGGATCCATGGAATTGGGAGCCATGGAATTCCCGGCCCTGTGGAATTGGGATCCATGTCCCCAAATCAGTGAGAATTCCTGGATCCATGTCCTCAAATCAGCCAGAATTCCCGGCCCTGTGTAACTTGGATCCATGGAATTCCCTGCCCTGTGGAATCGGGATCCATGTCCCCAAATCAGCTGGAATTCCCGGCCCTGTGTAACTTGGATCGATGGAATTCCCTGCCCTGTGGAAGCAGGATCCACGTCCCCAAATGTGGCCGGAATTCCTGGATCCATGTCCTGAAATTATCTGGAATTCCCTGTCCTGGGGAATTGGGATCCATATCCCCAAATCAGTGAGAATTCCTGGATTCATGTCCCCAAATTAGCTGGAATTCCCTGTGGAATTGGGATC
>NW_020932924.1:0-323 GCF_003984885.1 Neopelma chrysocephalum | reverse complement strand
TTCCCTGTGGAATTGGGATCCATGGAATTGGGAGCCATGGAATTCCCTGCCCTGTGGAATTGGGAGCCACAGAATTGGGATCCATGGAATTCCCTGCCCTATGGAATTGGGATCAATGTGTCCAAATCAGTGAGAATTCCCGGATCCATGACCCCAAATTATCTGGAATTCCCTGTCCTGTGGAATTGGGATCCATGACCCCAAATCAGTGAGAATTCCTGGATCCATGTCCCCAAATCAGCGGGAATTCCTGGATACATGTCCCCAAATCAGCCAGAATTCCCTGTGGAATTGGGATCCATGTCCCCAAATCAGCTGGAATT
>NW_020932923.1:0-392 GCF_003984885.1 Neopelma chrysocephalum | reverse complement strand
AGAGAAACCATTTCCAGCATCAAAACAAAGGCCAAGTGAAGTGCCAGAGAATAACACAATCATGGAATGATTTGGGTTGGAGGGACCTTAAAGATCATCCAGTAACCACGGCAGTAGTGGATCCAGGGTTGGACTTGATGATCTCAGAGGTCCTTTCCAACCTGACTGATTCTATGATTCTGTGATTCTGTGATTCTGTGATTCTATGATTCTATGATTCTGTGATTCTATGATTCTGTGGTTCTATGATTCTATGATTCTGTGATTCTATGATTCTGTGATTCTATCATTCTGTGGTTCTATGATTCTATGATTCTGTGATTCTATGATTCTGTGATTCTGTGATTCTGTGGTTCTATGATTCTGTGATTCTATGATCTCCTTCCCCCCCC
>NW_020932922.1:0-333 GCF_003984885.1 Neopelma chrysocephalum | reverse complement strand
AGAGAAACCATTTCCAGCATCAAAACAAAGGCCAAGTGAAGTGCCAGGGAATCACAGAATCATGGAATGATTTGGGTTGGAGGGACCTTAAAGATCATCCAGTAACCACGGCAGTAGTGGATCCAGGGTTGGACTTGATGATCTCAGAGGTCCTTTCCAACCTGACTGATTCTATTATTCTGTGATTCTATGATTCTGTGATTCTATCATTCTGTGGTTCTATGATTCTCTGGTTCTATGATTCTGTGGTTCTGTGATTCTATGATTCTGTGATTCTATGATTCTGTGGTTCTATGATTCTGTGATTCTATGATTCTGTGGTTCTATGATTCT
>NW_020932921.1:0-2811 GCF_003984885.1 Neopelma chrysocephalum | reverse complement strand
GGGGGGGGGAAGTTTTGCTCCCACAGGGGTGTCTGAGTCTCAGATTCCATCCCAGGAGCCGGGGGCAAAGCAAGAGAGGCCTTTCAGCCACGTTTTGAAGGGGTAACACGTTTAAATTTGGCTGCCCCGGGCATCACAGCACTGCCCATGTCCCCAAGTGCCACATCCACAGGGCTTTTAAATCCCCCAGGGATGGGGACTCACCCCTGCCCTGGGCAGCTGTGCCAGGGCTGGACACCCTTTCCAGGAAGAGATTTTTCCAGTGTCCAACCTAAACCTCCCTGGCACAGCTTGAGGCTGTTTTGTCTCCCCCTATCCCTCTCAGAACCTCATCCCTGTTATTCCAGGTCACCTGGAGGTGTTCCTGGAGGACACACACCTGCTGTGCCAGGTGAGGGATTGTCAGCACTGCTCCCAGCCCTTCCCTCCAGGAAGGAAGGGAATTTACATTTCCAAAGCAACTTGTCAGAATTTGTTTAAATATTGATGCGATGTCCTCGAAAGCTCTGAAATTAAATCTGTTTGTCACAGCACAAGGAGCACGGAGGCAGGAGAAGGGTCAGTGTTGCTTTACTGCAGAGACAATGGCCCCTTGCCCCCACTCTGAATGCCCCCATCACACAGGGGTGCTGGCACTGCCATTCCAGGGAAATTAATTAGCAAATACAATATAAGCACTACCTTTTGTGCAGTCAGAGCATCGTGTGCATATAGCACATATCTGAATTATTCCCCTCATTTCCAGTACAATTAAACCCATTTATTGTGGAGTTTCCAGAAGCACGATGTGGAGCTGCTGTAACAGATGCTCACGGATCATGCTGGAGAAATTTTGGTAGAAGACAGTGATTAAAGGGGAATAAATTGTCATTGCTGCCCACAGAAAGGGACACAAAATATCATTTTTCTCATAACTGTGACCAGAACCTGGAGGGTTCAGTCTGGCTCCATTTCACGTGTCACTGGGGGAACTGGCCAGTGGGTTCCACAGGATTGCTCTCTGTTCAGTTCTGTGAAGTGAAAATGATCAAAAACTCAATTTTATTCAAATAAAAAGGGAAGAATTCAGTCTCATTCATGGTATTTCCCCCCCTTTTCTCTCTTTTTTTTTTCTCTGTGTGAATAGGGCTGGAAATTTTACAAGGGGAAATGGGGGAATCTCCTTCCCCTTCCCAAAGCTACAAGGGGAAAACAAAACAGGAGAACAGAAGTCCAGAAACACGCTATTTGTTGCAAGATTTTGTGTAAAATCTGCGTCCTGAGAAAAATGAAATCTGTTTCCTAAGAATTTTCACTGGACTTGCATTCAGATTTAACTTAATTCTAATTTAATTGATGCAACTAGAATTTAAAAATCTATCTTAAGTTGTACCTGTTTTAGGCAAAGCTTTCTGTACCTATGAAACCTTCCATGGGTCAAATTAATTCCTACAAATCCACTGTTTTTCAATTTAACAACTATTTCCAAAGGAGCAGTGGCTCCTACTCTGGATTCCTGTTGGCTTTCCAGCCAGCCACAGTAAGGAAAAAACATCCTGAAAATCAGCAGCTCCAAGAAGACCTGAGAGCCCCTCCCAGTGCCTAAAGGGGCTCCAGGAGAGCTGGAGAGGGACTGGGGACGAGGGGTGGAGGGACAGGACACAGGGAATGGCTTCCCACTGCCAGAGGGCAGGGTTGGATGGGATGTTTGGAAGGAATTGCTGGCTGGGAGGGTGGGGAGGCCCTGGAATAGAATTCCCAGAGAAGCTGTGGCTGCCCCTGGAATCCCTGGAAGTGTCCAAGGCCAGGTTGGAGCAACCTGGGCTGGTGGAAGGTGTTCCTCCCCATGGCAGGGGTGGCACTGGATTAGTTTTAAGGTCCCTTCAATCCAAATCAGTCTGGGATCCTCTGATTCCTTCCATCCCGCTCAGAGATTTGTGCCATTCTTGATCTTGTGCTTTTCCCCCCGAGCAGCAGAATCCAAAGGCAGTTCCCGGGGAGGAGGAGCAGCCCCTGGGGCTGTGTCTGAGCCCCGTTTCTGTACCCCCGGGTTCAGGTTGGCCGTGCCCGGGCAGGGCTGAGGGACCGTGTTGATCCGGGACAGGTGAATCCCTCCAGCCCTCCCGAGCTCCCAGGAGCTCTGCCTTCGGCATTCCCGAATCCGTGCGGTGTCTGGGACAAACGGGGGACTGTGGACCCCCGAGCCCCCGCGCCGGGGAAGTAACAGCGATGTGATGCAGCCCTTTCCTTTTGTAATGCAAAGAACGGGATCATCGGGAATAACGCTGGAGCGAGCACGGACCGCGGGCTCCGCTCCGCCGGGCTCATCTCCGGCATCGGGAGACGCCAAAGCCTTCCCGGGCACAGGTTGTGCCAGAGGGGAAGGAAAACACGAATCTTCTCCTAAGTCGTACTAAAAATGGGGAAATTGGAGGTGGAGTGGGGAAGCAGAGACACAGGACCGCCCTTGTTGTTCACACAACTTCGGGAGGGGAGGGGAGGGAAAGGAAGGGAAGGGAAGGGAAGGGAAGGGAAGGGAAGGGAAGGGAAGGGAAGGGAAGGGAAGGGAAGGGAAGGGAAGGGAGGGAAGGGAAGGGAAGGGAAGGGAAGGGAAGGGAAGGGAAGGGAAAGTCCAAACTCTTCTGGTTACTTCAAATATATTTGTGTGTATTTAATTAGAAGCAGGGTCAGTGCTGTGTCCTTGCCAGAGGCTTGCTCCTGCCTGTCCCTGTATGACCTGCCTGTTCCTACCTGTCCCTGCCTGCCCCTGCCTGTCCCTGCCTGTCCCTGCCTGCCCCCCAGCTCACTCCTGGGGCTGGAGGATGTGAGGCC
>NW_020932920.1:0-2616 GCF_003984885.1 Neopelma chrysocephalum | reverse complement strand
GGGGGGGGGAAGTTTTGCTCCCACAGGGGTGTCTGAGTCTCAGATTTCATCCCAGAAGCTGGGGGCAAAGCAAGAGAGGCCTTTCAGCCACATTTTGAAGGGGTAACACGTTTAAATTTGGCTGCCCTGGGCATCACAGCACTGCCCATGTCCCCAGGTGCCACATCCACAGGGCTTTTAAATCCCCCAGGGATGGGGACTCCAGCCCTGCCCTGGGCAGCTGTGCCAGGGCTGGACACCCTTTCCAGGAAGAGATTTTTCCAGTGTCCAACCTAAACCTTCCTGGCACAGCTTGAGGCTGTTTTGTCTCCCCCTATCCCTCTCAGAACCTCATCCCTGTTATTCCAGGTCGCCTGGAGGTGTTCCTGGAGGACACACACCTGCTGTGCCAGGTGAGGGATTGTCAGCACTGCTCCCAGCCCTTCCCTCCAGGAAGGAAGGGAATTTACATTTCCAAAGCAACTTTTCAGAATTTGTTTACATATTGATGCGATTTCCTCGAAAGCTCTGAAATTAAATCTGTTTGTCACAGCTCAAGGAGCACGGAGGCAGGAGAAGGGTCAGTGTTGCTTTATTGCAGAGACAATGGCCCCTTGCCCCCACCCCGAAACCCCCCATCACACAGGGGTGCTGGCACTGCCATTCCAGGGAAATTAATTAGCAAATACAATATAAGCACTACCTTTTGTGCAATCAGAGCATCGTGTGCATATCTGAATTATTCCCCTCATTTCCAGTACAATTAAACCCATTTATTGTGGAGTTTCCAGAAGCACGATGTGGAGCTGCTGTAACAGATGCTCACGGATCATGCTGGAGAAATTTTGGTAGAAGACAGTGATTAAAGGGGAATAAATTGTTATTACTGCCCACAGAAAGGGACACAAAATATCATTTTTCTCATACCTGTGACCAGAACCTGGAGGGTTCAGTCTGGCTCCATTTTACGTGTCACTGGGGGAACTGGTCAGTGGGTTCCACAGGATTGCTCCCTGTTCAGTTCTGTGAAGTGAGAATGATCAAAACCTCAATTTTATTCAAATAAAAAGAGGAGATTTCAGTCTCATGCATGGTATTTCCCCCCTTTTCTCTCTTTTTTTTTCTCTGTGTGAATAGGGCTGGAAATTTTACAAGGGGAAATGGGGGAATCTCCTTCCCCTTCCCAAAGCTACGAGGGGAAAAGAAAGCAGGAGAACAGAAGTCCAGAAACATGCTATTTGTTGCAAGATTTTGTGTAAAATCTGCGTCCTGAGAAAAATGAAATCTGTTTCCTAAGAATTTTTACCGGACTTGCATTCAGATTTAACTTAATTCTAATTTAATTGATGCAACTGGAATTTTAAAATCTGTCTGATCCCTCTTAAGTTGTACCTGTTTTAGGCAAAGCTTTCTGTCCCTATGAAACCTTCCATGGGTCAAATTAATTCCTACAAATCCACTGTTTTTCAATTTAACAACTATTTCCAAAGGAACAGTGGCTCCTACTCTGGATTCCTGTTGGCTTTCCAGCCAGCCACAGTAAGGAAAAGACATCCTGAAAATCATCAGCTCCAAGAAGACCTGAGAGCCCCCTCCAGTGCCCAAAGGGGCTCCAGGAGAGCTGGAGAGGGACTGAGGACAAGTCATGGAGGGACAGGACACAGGGAATGGCTTCCCACTGCCAGAGGGCAGGGTTGGATGGGATGTTTGGAAGGAATTCCTGGCTGGGAGGGTGGGGAGGCCCTGGAATAGAATTCCCAGAGAAGCTGTGGCTGCCCCTGGAATCCCTGGAAGTGTCCAAGGCCAGGTTGGAGCAACCTGGGCTGGTGGAAGGTGTTCCTGCCCATGGCAGGGGTGGCACTGGATTAGTTTTAAGGTCCCTTCAATCCAAACCAGTCTGGGATCCTCTGATTCCTTCCATCCCGCTCAGAGATTTGTGCCATTCTTGATCTCGTGGTTTTCCCCCCAAGCAGCAGAATCCAAAGGCAGTTCCCGGGGAGGAGGAGCAGCCCCTGGGGCTGTTTCTGAGCCCCATTTCTGTACCCCCGGGTTCAGATTGGCCGTGCCCGGGCAGGGCTGAGGGACCGTGTTGATCCGGGACAGGTGAATCCCTCCAGCCCTCCCGAGCTCCCGGGAGCTCTGCCTTCGGCATTCCCGAATCCGTGCGGTGTCTGGGACAAACGGGGGACTGTGGACCCCCGAGCCCCCGCGTCGGGGAAGCAACAGCGATGTGATGCAGCCCTTTGCTTTTGTAATGCAAAGAACGGGATCATCGGGAATAACGCTGGAGCGAGCACGGACCGCGGGCTCCGCTCCGCCGGGCTCATCTCCGGCATCGGGTGATGCCAAAGCCTTCCCGGGCACAGGTTGTGCCAGAGGGGAAGGAAAACACGAATCTTCTCCTAAGTCGTACTAAAAATGGGGAAATTGGAGGTGGAGTGGGGAAGCAGAGGCACAGGACTGCCCTTGGTGCTGTTCACACAACTTCGGGAGGGGAAGGGAGGGGAAGGGAGGGGAGGGAAGGTTTGGGAAGGGAAGGTTTGGGAAGGTTTGGGAAGGTTTGGGAAGGTTTGGGAAGGTTTGGGAAGGGAAGGGAAGGGAAGGGAAGGGAAGGGAAGGGAAGGGAAGGGAAGGGAA
>NW_020932919.1:0-998 GCF_003984885.1 Neopelma chrysocephalum | reverse complement strand
CAGCACACTGTTCAACCAGGGAAGCAGGACAGGAGATCAGCACACTGGTTCAACCAGGGAAGCAGGACAGGGACAGGAGATCAGCACGCTGTTCAAACATCTGCCTGCAATGCTCAACAACATCATGGCTCTGCACCTTCCTTAGTGCCACAAGGAAGTAGAGAATCCAGCCAAAATCCAGTCAGACCCTGCCCCCTCACCCCCACACAACTCCTCCTCAGTAATCAACACTTCCTCCAAACCACAGCACAGCAAAGGGCACTGGGATATTCCCAATCCAGCCCCATCCTTGCAGGCAAACTGCTGGTTTTAGGAGAAGTTCCTTCTAAGGCTGCTGCCTTGCCCAGCCTGTGCTGTGCTGCCAACCCCAAGACCCTTTCTTTCTGGTGTCTCCCAGCTCTCACTAACTGATCTCCCCGCCCTCTCAGGTGCCCCCCAGTACAGCCCAGCCGAGAGCAACACAAAGTATTTTGACTTTGACTCATCCTGTTTCCCCACATTGCAGGCAAAAAAGGCTGTGGTTCCGAGATTTGCCAAAGGCAGCTACGACATGACCTGCCCAAAACCCAGGGAGATGCTACATCTGACATCCCTTTCTGCTTGATGCTGTCTCCAGGTGATTTTTAATATTTCCTAAAGGACTTCATGAAGTGATTGCAGTGAAGCACAGCAGGCTGCTCTCACTCAAGCTCCAAGAGTTCACAGCTCACACTGATGGCACAAGCAGCAGGACCCAGCCCTGAGCCAGAGTGGAGCTCCTGCTCACAGCTTCTCCCACAGCCAGGCTCGTTTTACATTGCTTTTCTGAGGCTCTGTGACAGCAAAGAGCCCATTTGGGGGGGCTCAGGCTCTGCTCTTAGTCCCCCATCTGGTCAGGCTCTGGAGGATCACACCACAAGCCTCTGGCAGGAGCACAAGTCCCCACTGGGGTGACAAGTTACCAGAAAATCGGTGGCTTTGTGGTGTCCACACACTCCCTGCAGGAGGACAGGGAGCAC
>NW_020932918.1:0-989 GCF_003984885.1 Neopelma chrysocephalum | reverse complement strand
GGGAAGCAGGACAGGAGATCAGCACACTGTTCAACCAGGGAAGCAGGGCAGGGACAGAAGATCACACACTGTTCAAACATCTGCCTGCAATGCTCAACAACATCATGGCTCTGCACCTTCCTTAGTACCACGAGCAAGTACAGAATCCACCCAAAATCTAGTCAGACCCTGCCCCCTCAACCCCCACACAACTCCTCCTCAGTAATCAACACTTCCTCCAAACCACAGCGCAGCAAAGGGCACTGGGATATTCCCAATCCAGCCCCATCCTTGCAGGCAAACTGCTGCTTTTAGGAGAAGTTCCTTCTAAGGCTGCTGCCTTGCCCAGCCTGTGCTGTGCTGCCAACCCCAAGACCCTTTCTTTCTGGTGCCTCCCAGCTCTCACTAACTGATTTCCCTGCCCTCTCAGGTGCCCCCCAGTACAGCCCAGCCGAGAGCAACGCTGTATTTTGACTTTGACCCATCCTGTTTCCCCAGACTGCAGGCAAAAATGCAGAGGTAAAGCTGTGGTTCTGAGATTTGCCAAAGGCGGCTACAACATGACCTGCCCAAAGCCCAGGGAAATGCTACATCTGACATCCCTTTCTGCTTGATGCGGTCTCCAGGTGATTTTTAATATTTCCTAAAGGACTTCATGAAGTGATTGCAGTGAAGCACAGCAGGCTGCTCTCACTCAAGCTCCAAGAGTTCACAGCTCACACTGATGGCAAAAGCAGCAGGACCCAGCCCTGAGCCAGAGTGGAGCTCCTGCTCACAGCTTCTCCCACAGCCAGGCTCGTTTTACATTGCTTTTCTGAGGCTCTGTGACAGCACAGAGCCCATTTGGGGGGCTCAGGCTCTGCTCTTAGTTCCCCCCACCCCGCTCAGGCTCTGGAGGATCACACCACAAGCCCCTGGCAGGAGCACAAATCCCCACTGGGGTGACAAGTTACCAGAAAATCAGTGGCTTTGTGGTGTCCACACACTCCCTGCAGGAGGACAGGGAGCAC
>NW_020932917.1:0-2530 GCF_003984885.1 Neopelma chrysocephalum | reverse complement strand
ATGAACATCTTCTGGCATTATGGACAAACACTCACATTACAGATGCCATAACACTGCAGTAAAAGTCCCAGGCCAGGAAATCCCAGTGAGAGGGAGCCCCTGGAGCTGTGTTACAGCAGATTCTTGAGCAATACCTAAACCTGAGCTGAGGAATAACACACCACAAAATCCCCCACTTCCCCCAAACACAGCACCAATAAACGAGGAACATGATGCCATTCTTTCCAGGCTCCTTCAGCACAGTATGTTTTCTCCTTGCAGCAATTTCAGGGCTGTTGAAGTTCTTCTCAATAATTCCCAAATTATTTCCAGAAGTGATTTATAGCATGCTGAGGGAGAAAAACTACAAACAGCTCAAGAGTCTACTGAAAACTTGAATTTTGGGTTTCATTCTTCACATTTGCTGTCCTAAGAGCAGGGCTAGAACATGCTGGACACACCTGGACAGATCCAGTGAGATGCCTGGGATGTCAATTAGTGGGAAGCCCCCACAGGGCTGGAAACCTCCTGGAGCTCCAGAAACCACCTTAAAGGGACCTTAAAGCCCATCCAGTGCCACCCCCTGCCATGGGCAGGGACACCTTCCACTAGCCCAGGTTGCTCCAAGCCCATCCAACCTGGCCTTGGACACTTCCAGGGATCCAGGGGCAGCCACAGCTTCTCTGGGCAACCTGTGCCAGGGCCTCCCCACCCTCCCAGGGAAGAATTCTTTCCCAATATCCCACCTATCCCTGCCCTCTGGCAATGGGAAGCCATTCCCTGTGTCCTGTCCCTCCATCCCTTGTCCCCAGTCCCTCTCCAGCTCTCCTGGAGCCCCTTTAGGCCCTGGAAGGGGCTCTCAGGTCTCCCTGGAGCCTTCTCTTCTCCAGGCTGAACAATCCTATTCATTCTCAAAAATTCAGGTGACCAGAAACTCAAAGACCTCAAAAGCAGGTCTGCCATTCCAACTGCATTTACACAAACAGTCTCCAACTCACATCTCACTTGCAGCATCCCAGAGACACTCCTGAAACCCCCAACAAAACAGCAAAAGCCTCACAACCACTTGAGGCCCAAGGTTTTGAGCACAAGTCATACACTGGAAAAAACAAGACATTACAGTGCAAAAGAAGTGAGAGTGCTACAAGGCTGCTTATTCCAACACCCAGCTGATCTTATTGCTTCTGCAATCACATTTTCCTAGGTTTGGCCTGCTGGGTGCATATTCCACTAAGCAAACATTAGGAAATAAAGGTGGTGAAATTCACTGTAAGTGATTTCATGACTTGGAATTAAACACAAGCGCTTTTTTAACTCAAATCTACCCAGCCCAGAGAGAGAGAGAGAGGGCACAGCCTGACTCTGAACTCCTATCACACAGCTCACCAGCCTGGACACATCCATAAAATTATTAAATATGCACAGGAATGTGCCTGAAACAAAGACATTGCGACCAGACTAATATATATGTAAGTAAATCATATGTAACCCCCCAAAAAAATGCCAGAACATCGAAAAAAGGGAATTCACTAAAAAACATCCTCTGAGGTTGGCTGAAAAGAGGTGACAAGATAAGCTAAACTACAGTAGTGTGAGCCCAGGTGGAGCCCTGGTGTATCTGGGAAGCCCCATGTAGAGGTTACATGAAGCTCCTCGAGCTCCCACCCAGCACCCACAGCTTGTTAGTCAAGCCTTTATTAAAGCTCACCCTGTGAATGGCTGAAAAAATATACAGGATTCCATTTTTATTAACTTTAATAGGGAAAATATATATTTCATGGGTTTGCTGTGATTTCTGCTCAGTTTTTCCTGCAAGAAACCCTCCCAGCCTCCTCCCCCCAGGGCCAGTGGTGCTGCTGGAGCTGGAGGACAGGGGCCAGCACATGTAAACAGCAAGGGCCAGCAGGGTTTGTGATGACTGCAGTGACACATTCCTGGGATTATTCTGCAGGAAAGGAACTCGGATCGAGCCCAGAAAGAAATGAGCTTTTTATCTGGAGTCTGAACCAGTAACCCTGCTGGCACAGGGTGTGTGCACTGCACTGGGGTTGGCAGAGCTCACCCGGGCGTGGCTGGCAACACATCCCTCTGCTGCAGGAGGGAAGGAAGAGTTAAATCCCTCTTGTTTCATTCCCCAGCTGCAGCAGTGGCAGCCCTGAGCCACTGAGGGAGGCTGGACACAGACAGGGCTGGACAAGCCGAGAGGGAGCAGGAGACACTCAGAGCCCAAACAGGAGCCAGCAGCACACACCAGCACAGTGCTGCCAGCAGGGCAGGGTTTGGGGACAGACACCGGCCTAGGGGACAACCACAGCACAGCAAAGGGGTCTGAGCCCTTGTGCTTGTGCAAACAGTGTCACGCACATCCTGCAGGTCACTACTGCCCAGTAACCAGCTCCATCAGTGTCACACACACTCTGCAGGTCACTACTGCCCAGTAACCAGCTCCATCAGCGTCACACACACTCTGCAGGTCACTACTGCCCAGTAACCAGCTCCATCAGCATCACACACATCCTGCAGGTCACTACTGCACAGTAACCATCACACA
>NW_020932916.1:0-2440 GCF_003984885.1 Neopelma chrysocephalum | reverse complement strand
ATGAACATCTTCTGGCATTATGGACAAACACTCACATTACAGATGCCTTAACACTGCAGTAAAAGTCCCAGGTCAGGAAATCCCAGTGAGAGGGAGCCCCTGGAGCTGTGTTACAGCAGATTCTTGAGCAATACCTAAACCTGAGCTGAGGAACAACACACCACAAAATCCCCCACTTCCCCCAAACACAGCACCAATAAATGAGGAACATGATGCCATTCTTTCCAGGCTCCTTCAGCACAGTATGTTTTCTCCTTGCAGCAATTTCAGGGCTGTTGAAGTTCTTCTCAATAATTCCCACATTATTTCCAGAAGTGATTTATAGCATGCTGAGGGAGAAAAACTACAAACAGCTCAAGAGTCTACTGAAAACTTGAATTTGGGGTTTCATTCTTCACATTTGCTGTCCTAAGAGCAGGGCTAGAACATGCTGGACACACCTGTACAGATCCAGTGAGATGCCTGGGATGTCAATTAGTGGGAAGCCCCCACAGGGCTGGAAACCTCCTGGAGCTCCAGAAACCACCTTAAAGGGACCTTAAAGAACACCCAGTGCCACCCCCTGCCATGGGCAGGGACACCTTCCACCAGCCCAGGTTGCTCCAAGCCCATCCAACCCAGCCTTGGACACTTCCAGGGATCCAGGGGCAGCCACAGCTTCTCTGGGCAACCTGTGCCAGGGCCTCCCCACCCTCACAGCCAGAATTCCTTCCCAATATCCCATCTAACCGTGCCCTCTGGCAGTGGGAAGCCATTCCCCCTTATCCTGACCCTCCATCCCTTGTCCCCAGTCCCTCTCCAGCTCTCCTGGAGCCCCTTTAGGCACTGGAAGGGACTCTCAGATCTCCCTGAAGCCTTCTCTTCTCCAGGCTGAACAATCCCAATTCATTCTTGAAAATTCAGGTGACCAGAAACTCAAAGACCTCGAAAGCAGGTCTGCCATTCCAACTGCATTTACACAAACAGTCTCCCACTTGCAGCATCCCAGAGACACTCCTGAAACCCCCAACAAAACAGCAAAAGCCTCACAACCACTTGAGGCCCAAGGTTTTGAGCACAAGTCATACACTGGAAAAAACAAGACATTAAAGTGAAAAAGAAGTGAGAGTGCTACAAGGCTGCTTATTCCAACACCCAGCTGATCTTATTGCTTCTGCAATCACATTTTCCTAGGTTTGGCCTGCTGGGTGCATATTCCACTAAGCAAACATTAGGAAATAAAGGTGGTGAAATTCACTGTAAGTGATTTCATGACTTGGAATTAAACACAAGTGCTTTTTTAACTCAAATCTACCCAGCCCAGAGAGAGAGAGAGAGAGGGCACAGCCTGACTCTGAACTCCTATCACACAGCTCACCAGCCTGGACACATCCATAAAATTATTAAATATGCACAGAAATGTGCCAGAAACAAAGACATTGCGACCAGACTTCATTTTATATGTATTTATACATCATATTAAAATTATGTTTTAATATATATGTAAGTAAATCATATGTAACCCCCCCAAAAAATGCCAGAACATCGAAAAAAGGGAATTCACTAAAAAACATCCTCTGAGGTTGGCTGAAAAGAGGTGACAAGATAAGCTAAACCACAGTACTGTGAGCCCAGGTGGAGCCCTGGTGTATCTGGGAAGCCCCGTGGGGAGGTTACATGAAGCTCCTTGAGCTCCCACCCAGCACCCACAGCTTGTTAGCCAAGCCTTTATTAAAGCTCACCCTGTGAATGGCTGAAAAAATATACAGGATTCCATTTTTATTAACTTTAATAGGGAAAATTTATATTCCATGGTTTTGCTGTGATTTCTGGTCAGTTTTTCCTGCAAGAAACCCTCCCAGCCTCCTCCCCCCAGGGCCAGTGGTGCTGCTGGAGCAGGAGGACAGGGGCCAGCACATGTAAACAGCAAGGGCCAGCAGGGTTTGTGATGACTGCAGTGACACATTCCTGGGATTATTCTGCAGGAAAGGAACTCGGATCGAGCCCAGAAAGAAATGAGCTTTTTATCTGGAGTCTGAACCAGTAACCCTGCTGGCACTGGGTGTGTGCACTGCACTGGGGTTGGCAGAGCTCACCCGGGCGTGGCTGGCAACACATCCGTCTGCTGCAGGAGGGAAGGAAGAGTCAAATCCCTCTTGTTTCATTCCCCAGCTGCAGCAGTGGCAGCCCTGAGCGGGCTGGGGAAGGAGGCTGGACACAGACAGGGCTGGACAAGCTGAGAGGGAGCAGGAGACACTCAGAGCCCAGTCAGGAGCCAGCAGCACACACCAGCACAGCTCTGCCAGCAGTGCCAGCAGGGCAGGGTTTGGGGACAGACACCGGCCTGGGGGGAAACCTCAGCACAGCAAAGGGGTCTGAGGCCTTGTGCTTGTGCAAACAGTGTCACACACATCCTGCAGGTCACTACTGCACAGTAACCATCACACACATCCTGCAGGTC
>NW_020932915.1:0-746 GCF_003984885.1 Neopelma chrysocephalum | reverse complement strand
AGCACAACCCAAACCTCCTGAAATCATTTAACCGATTACACAAAAAATATCCAAGGGTTTTCATGCTTCAATCTTCCTAAAAAGAGCCAAAGGGAATCTGAAATGTTCCCAAAACCATCCAGCTTGGAACTGGAAACAAGGATAACAACTTTATCCCAAAGGCTAATTTACTGGAGTTGTAAATGCCCAAAGACACGGGATTACAAGGGAGCTGCTTTCCCTACAGTAACTGGATAGCCTGGAGCACTTGAATTCAGCAAAATAAGGATTTTTTTTTATTATTTTCCCTGGGTTTTTTTAGCCAGAGATGGCTTCCAGCTGCTCCTCTGCAAAAACCAGGGAGCAACCGTGCCCGTGGAAAGAGGAGTTTGGAGTTGCCCAGGTTAGACCTGTCCCAGGATCATGAATTTTGGGCACTTCCACAGCTCTGAACAGCTCCAAAGATCTCGAAGAGCTTCACCAGGAATGCTGAGAGCTCTCCCAGGGTACATGGGGACACCAGAGGTGCTGAAAGTCAACTTGTACCTTCAGAAACCTCCTCCCAATGTTGTATCCACCACTCTCCATCCCTGCCTGCTGCAGGTGACATACAGGGAATTTAGAGCAGAACTTCCACTGCCCTGTCCCAGGACCATGAATTTTGGACACCTCCACAGCTCTGAACAGCTCCAGAGGTCTCAAAGAGAAACACCAGGAGAGCTGAGAGCTCTCCCAGGTTATGTGGGGACATCAGAGGTGCTGAAAGT
>NW_020932914.1:0-726 GCF_003984885.1 Neopelma chrysocephalum | reverse complement strand
AGCACAACCCAAACCTCCTGAAATCATTTAACCGATTACACAAAAAAATATCCAAGGGTTTTCATGCTTCAATCTTCCTAAAAAGAGCCAAAGGGAATCTGAAATGTTCCCAAAACCATCCAGCTTGGAAGTGGAAACAAGGATAACAACTTTATCCCAAAGGCTAATTTACTGGAGTTGTAAATGCCCAAAGACATGGGATTACAAGGGAGCTGTTTTCCCTACAGTAACTGGATAGCCTGGAGCACTTGAATTCAGCAAAATAAGGATTGTTTTTTTATTTTCCCTGGTTTTTTTCAGCCAGAGATGGCTTCCAGCTGCTCCCCTGCAAAAACCAGGGAGCAACCGTGCCCGTGGAAAGAGGAGTTTGGAGTTGCCCGGGTTAGACCTGTCCCAGGATCATGAATTTTGGGCACTTCCACAGCTCTGAACAGCTCCAGAGGTCTCAAAGGGCAACACCAGGAGAGCTGAGAGCTCTCCCAGGGTACATGGGGACACCAGAGGTGCTGAAAGTCAACTTGTACCTTCAGAAACCTCCTCCCAATGTTGTATCCACCACTCTCCATCCCTGCCTGCTGCTGGTGACATACAGGGAATTTAGAGCAGAACTTCCTCTGCCCTGTCCCAGGACCATGAATTTTGGACACTTCCACAGCTCTGAACAGCTCCAGGGGTCTCAAAGGGCAACACCAGGAACACTGAGAGCTCTCCCAGGTTATGTGGGGA
>NW_020932913.1:0-1153 GCF_003984885.1 Neopelma chrysocephalum | reverse complement strand
TAGTCTTGGTTCCTGCAGGCAAAAAGGATCAAGAATTTGGGATTGTATATGAATTATATGGATATGTGTATGAATAGGTTCAGTTCCTGCAGGCAAAAAGGATCAAGAATTTGGGATTGTGGATGAATTTGGGATTGTGGATGAATTTGGGATTGTAGATGAATTTGGGATTGTATATGAATTATATGGATATATATATGAATAAACTCGGTTCCTGCAGGCAGAAGGATCAAGAATTTGGGATTGTATATGAATTATATGGATATGAATAGGCTCAGTTCCTGCAGGCAAAAGGATCAAGAATTTGGGATTGTAGATGAATTTGGGATTATGTATGAATTATATGTATATGAATAGGCTCAGTTTCTGCAGGAAAAATGATCAAGAATTTGGGATTGTATATGAATTATATGTATATGTATATGAATAGGTTTGGTTCCTGCAGGCAAAAGGATCAAGAATTTGGGATTGTGTATGAATTTGGGATTGTGTATGAATTTGGGTTTGTAGATGAATTTGGGATTGGATTTGAGAGAGGAGAGGAGCACAGGTTGGATTGACATTGAAAGGAAAAATATGCAGGGGAAAAGTTGAAATTCTTAGGGGACAGAATGAACATTTTGGGCATCAGATAAAGGTAATCAGGGGGTTTTTTGGTGCTAAAATATAGGTAATTTATTAGGGACAAAGGGAAGATTTGGGGGGTAACTCTCTGTCGTGCAGGTTGAGGCTGAAAGGGCTCAGCTTTGGGTTTTGGAGTCACAAAGAGCTTTGGGAAACGAGCTGTGGAATTCCAGGTTTTAACTTCTGGAGTCATCAGAGGGATGTGGAGAAATGGACTGTGGGGTTCAGGAGCTGTTTCCACCCTTAACCCCCAGCCCAGGAATCAGCAGCAGCTCTGCAGCCTTGAAGATTTGTGCCTGAAATTAAACCTGAATATTTAACAAATGAAAACCTCAGACAGTGAGTTTAGTCTAAGATTAAAAAAAACCCCTTTCATTTGTTATATTTCTATATTTTTCTATATAATTTTCTGTACTATTTTCTATACTATTTTCTATGTATTTATATTCCATAACTTATGGAGCTTTCCTGAGGAATCCTGGAGGCCCTGGGATGTGCCCTCTGGATTGGTTGTGCTTTGTTTGTACCC
>NW_020932912.1:0-840 GCF_003984885.1 Neopelma chrysocephalum | reverse complement strand
CAGGATCCCCCTCCCCCGGCAGGAACGTGCTGCAGATCAAAAGGACTCGGTGTTGTGTGTTTTTAATTTAAATACATCATTATTAACTCATAATATTTACCGAGGCCTGCAGATAAGATCAGTTACTAATATCTTACTAATATCACGCCAAATAAATGAATATTTGCAGCTCCCTGGGGTGACTGAGTAGAAAACAATCCTGGTGCTGATGCTCGTTTCCTTTTCTCCCTGACTCCAAGAAAAACCTTCCTGCAGCCTTAAGGCACAAAAATCCTTCTTTTCCAGCCTAAAACGCCGCTGACACCTCGTTGAGGAGCTGATGGCACAGCAAATTACCCCTTTTATTGACAGCACAGGCAGCTCGTTTAAGGGGCGGCTCCAGAGGTCACGGCACTGCCTCGGGTGCAGCTCAGCAATTCCCAAAGAGCTGAGCCTATGGAAAAGCATCCTTTGGCCCGGGCTGGCAGGTGAACACAATTCCCCCAGCTTGGCAGTTCTTTCTCGCTCAGTAAAGGGGTTTTTTTCTCGGAGGTTAATGGTGGTGACTCTAAATCAAACCCTCAGCAAGTGAATCTGCTCTTCCCAGATGTGGGGGTTTGGGAACAGGCTCGGGTCCTACAGGAAAAAGGATCAAGAATTTGGGATTGTAGATGAATTATATGGATATGTATATGAATAGGTTCAGTTCCTGCAGGCAAAAAGGATCAAGAATTTGGGATTGTGGATGAATTTGGGATTGTAGATGAATTTGGGATTGTAGATGAATTATATGGATATATATATGAATAAACTCGGTTCCTGCAGGCAAAAAGGATCAAGAATTTGGGATTGTAGATGAAT
>NW_020932911.1:0-960 GCF_003984885.1 Neopelma chrysocephalum | reverse complement strand
CAGGATCCCCCTCCCCCGGCAGGAACGTGCTGCAGATCAAAAGGACTTGGTGTTGTGTGTTTTTAATTTAAATACATCATTATTAACTCATAATATTTACCAAGGCCTGCAGATAAGATCAGTTACTAATATCTTACTAATATCACGCCAAATAAATGAATATTTGCAGCTCCCTGGGGTGACTGAGTAGAAAACAATCCTGGTGCTGATGCTCGTTTCCTTTTCTCCCTGACTCCAAGAAAAACCTTCCTGCAGCCTTAAGGCACAAAAATCCTTCTTTTCCAGCCGAAAAGGCCGCTGACACCTCGTTGAGGAGCTGATGGCACAGCAAATTACCCCTTTTATTGACAGCACAGGCAGCTCGTTTAAGGGGCGGCTCCAGAGGTCACGGCACTGCCTTGGGTGCAGCTCAGCAATTCCCAAAGAGCTGAGCCTATGGAAAAGCATCCTTTGGCCCGGGCTGGCAGGTGAACACAATTCCCCCAGCTTGGCAGTTCTTTCTCGCCCGGTAAAGGGTTTTTTTTTCTCAGAGGTTAATGGTGGTGACTCTAAATCAAACCCTCAGCAAGTGAATCTGCTCTTCCCAGATGTGGGGGTTTGGGAACAGGCTCGGGTCCTGCAGGAAAAAGGATCAAGAATTTGGGATTGTAGATGAATTATATGTATATGTATATGAATAGTCTCAGTTCCTGCAGGCAAAAGAACCAAGAATTTGGGGTTGTATATGAATTATATGTATATGTATATGAATAGTCTTGGTTCCTGCAGGCAAAAGGATAAAGAATTTGGGATTGTATATGAATTATGTGTATATGTATATGAATTTGGGATTGTATATGAATTATATGGATATGTATATGAATAAACTTGGTTCCTGCAGGCAAAAAGGATCAAGAATTTGGGATTGTGGATGAATTTGGGATTGTAGATGAATTATATGTATATGTGTATGAATAGTCT
>NW_020932910.1:0-1076 GCF_003984885.1 Neopelma chrysocephalum | reverse complement strand
GTTCCTGCAGGCAAAAAGGATCAAGAATTTGGGATTGTAGATGAATTATATGGATATGTATATGAATAGGTTCAGTTCCTGCAGGCAAAAAGGATCAAGAATTTTGGATTGTAGATGAATTTGGGATTGTAGATGAATTTGGGATTGTGGATGAATTTGGGATTGTGGATGAATTTGGGATTGTATATGAATTATATGGATATATATATGAATAAACTCGGTTCCTGCAGGCAAAAGGATCAAGACTTTGGGATTGTATATGAATTATATGTATATGTATATGAATAAACTCGGTTCCTGAAGGCTAAAGGATCAAGAATTTGGGATTGTATATGAATTATATGGATATGAATAGGCTCAGTTCCTGCAGGCAAAAGGATCAAGAATTTGGGATTGTGTGTGAATTTGGGATTGTAAATGAATTTGGGATTGTAGATGAATTTGGGATTGGGTGTGAGAGGAGAGGAGCACAGGTTAGATCAACGTTGAAAGGGAAAATATGCAGGGGAAAAGTTGAAATTCTTAGGGGACAGAATGAACATTTTGAGCATCAGATAAAGGTAAGCAGGGGTTTTTTTGGTGCTAAAATATAGGTAATTTATTAGGGACAAAGGGAAGATTTGGGGGGTAACTCTCTGTCGTGCAGGTTGAGGCTGAAAGGGCTCAGCTTTGGGATTTGGAGTCACAAAGAGCTTTGGGAAATGAGCTGTGGAATTCCAGGTTTTAACCTCTGGAGTCATCAGAGGGATGTGGAGAAATGGACTGTGGGGTTCAGGAGCTGTTTCCACCCTTAACCCCCAGCCCAGGGATCAGCAGCAGCTCTGCAGCCTTGAAGATTTGTGCCTGAAATTAAACCTGAATATTTAACAAATGAAAACCTCAGACAGTGAGTTTAGTCTAAGATTAAAAAAAACCCCTTTCATTTGTTATATTTCTATATTTTTCTATATAATTTTCTATACTATTTTCTATACTATTTTCTATGTATTTATATTCCATAACTTATGGAGCTTTCCTGAGGAATCCTGCAGGCCCTGGGATGTGCCCTCTGGATTGGTTGTGCTTTGTTTGTACCC
>NW_020932909.1:0-375 GCF_003984885.1 Neopelma chrysocephalum | reverse complement strand
TGCTTGCTACTCTACAAGGTACACCTTCTCTTCAGTAAATACATAAATACATAAAAACAACAGAAGATGCCCTTGTAAGCATATTTTAGTGTTTCTCAGTAACTCCAACAGCATAAAAACCTTGTAGTCTTGAAACAAATTAAAAAAAAGTGCTGTGTTCTTCAGAGCTTGACTCCAAAATTTTGATGCAAAGAGCACAGCTGTGACCAATGCGCAGCAAAATATTGTAGAAGATGTTGACACTCACTGTTCTTCATCCTGTGCTTCAAGATTTGATATTAAATCTCTGTGTGGGTTAGAGGAGTGCTAAATGAATGATTAGCTCATTTATTGTCAGCTGTGCTTCTCTAGCTCTCACAGGATTTGTGTTACCTG
>NW_020932908.1:0-648 GCF_003984885.1 Neopelma chrysocephalum | reverse complement strand
AATTGGTGTCTCACCCACCTGCCAGGAAATAAAAAGTGAACACCTGGGGCTGTGCAGAAAATGCACCACCGACAGCAGCAAGAGGAAGCAGATCTGTGGTTCTTAAAAAGAGTGAGAGCTGCAATCATGAGCCAAAGGAGGAACAGAGTCCCAGCTCCTGACTCTGTCAGAGGCAGCACAGCTGTCACAGAGATCAGCTGAACTGTGCCAGGCTCCTTCCCCCACATTCCAGCAGATCCATGCAGCCAGAAGGACCATTTATTCCAGGTACAGAGGTGATGGGTTGGAAAAGGAAAGCACTGTTCAGCACAGCATCCAAAGAATAGATGGCAAAAAGCACAAAACCTCCATTTCAACACCCCTAATTCTATTTATGGAAATTAAGAACAAAAATGCGAGTCCTCTCTGCAAGTCCCAAGTTTTATTTCTTTTCATGCTCTGAAGCTGGAAACACATGAACAAGGAAGTTGGGGATGTCTTCCTATTTTCCAAGCTGGTGCTGATCTGCTTTAGTCAAAAGTTTGAATTCCCAACACAAGAACTGTCAGTCCACAAGTCCCCATGAAGAACCTCTGCATCATCCTACAACAAGCAGCTTCACAAAATCTGTAATAAGAGGAACTCCTTCCCAAAAATCTGTAATAAGAG
>NW_020932907.1:0-792 GCF_003984885.1 Neopelma chrysocephalum | reverse complement strand
AATTGGTGTCTCACCCACCTGCCAGGAAATAAAAAGTGAACACCTGGAGCTGTGCAGAAAATGCACCACCGACAGCAGCAAGAGGAAGCAGATCTGTGGTTCTTAAAAAGAGTGAGAGCTGCAATCATGAGCCAAAGGAGGAACAGAGTCCCAGCTCCTGACTCTGTCAGAGGCAGCACAGCTGTCACACAGATCAGCTGAACTGTGCCAGGCTCCTTCCCCCACATTCCAGCAGATCCCTTCAGCCAGAGGGACCATTTATTGCAGGTACAGAGGTGATGGGCTGGAAAAGGAAAGCACTGTTCAGCACAGCATCCAAAGAATAGATGGCAAGAAGCACAAAACCTCCATTTCAACACCCCTAATTCTATTTATGGAAATTAAGAACAAAAATGTGAGTCCTCTCTGCAAGTCCCAAGTTTTATTTCTTTTCATGGTTTGAAGCTGGAAACACATGAACAAGGAAGTTGGGGATATCTTCCTATTTTCCAAGCTGGTGCTGATCTGCTTTAGTCAAAAGTTTGAATTCCCAACACAAGAACTGTCAGTCCACAAGTCCCCATGAAGAACCTCTGCATCATCCTACAACAAGTAGCTTCCCAAAATCTGTAATAAGGGAACTCCTTCCCAAAACTCTGGAATAAGAGGAACTCCTTCCCAAAACTCTGGAATAAGAGGAACTCCTTCCCAAAAATCTGTAGTAAGAGAACTCCTTTCCAAAAATCTGTAGTAAGGGAACTCCTTTCCAAAAATCTGGAATAAGAGGAACTCCTTCCCAAAAATCTGGAATAA
>NW_020932906.1:0-2019 GCF_003984885.1 Neopelma chrysocephalum | reverse complement strand
GAACGGGGCTGAGCCACAGCTCGCACACACGGGGTTTGGCCGAACCCGCCGGCGGCCCCGGAGCGCCCGGAGCGAGCACTCACCGGCAGAACCCGCCCCGCTGGACTCCTGGTCCCCGCTGGCGCCCATCTCCTGGTCCCCGCTGCCCTCAGCACTGCCCGACTCCCCGTAGGCAGGCTGGGGGGTGGCCAGGACCACCGGGGCGGTGGAGAGAGGCCGCACCGTGGTCTTGTGCCCGCCGTGGGTGGCCCAGGGCGTGGTGGCCGGCCTGGCCGTCGTGACGCGCCTCGTCGTGGGGCGACCCCGTTCCGTGGGCTTGGCTTCCAGCGGCGGGGAGCTGGTGGCCACCTCGGTGGGCTGCGGAGCCTGGGTGGTGAGGGGCAGGGGCGGGGGAAGGACGAGCCGGTCCAAGGGCAGCGTGGGCAGCGGCGTGGGAGGCGAGGGGTGGCTCGTATGGGTGATGGACTCTGGAAGGAGCAGCAAACAGGGCAGGTAAGGGGGGAGGCACCTTCCAGTGGCATTGGGAAGCAAGTTGCAGACCCGTGACACTGGTTGGGACCCCTCAGGGCACCTGAAATGTCAGGAAATGCCCTGGCACTGCAGAGGAAAGCAGCCAGACCTCAGGTCAAAGGGCTGGCACTGCCCCAGCCCCTCAGAGCAGCAGGCACTCACCGTGGCACTGCCCCATGTGCTTCACCGTGATGACCTGGCCCTGCCTGCAGGCGATGGTCCTCAGCTGGCACTGGTCCCCGTAGGTGACACCGTCAGAGCCACACACCTGGGGGGTAGAGGGGACACATGAGCAGAGAGGACACTTGGGAGCTGTTCCTCCTCCGAGCAAAAGAAACTCGTCTCTAAATGCTGGGAGAATTCTGAGGCAGAGGGGACACGTGAGCTGCACCCCCTGTCCTTCTCCAGGCAAAATAAACCGGGCTCTAAAGGCTGGAAGGACTTTGAAGGAGTCCCTCCGAGGCACAGAGGGGATGGTCTGCACAGAGGGACCCGAGGTGGGCTGTGGGAGGCCAGAAGCAGAGCAAGCTCAGAGTTATGAGGCGAGGGACAGAGCATCCAGCTCTGCTGGGAGACATCTACGACTTGCACATCCCCTTCCCCACGCACCAAGGCAGCGACCAAACCTGCCCTCCCGCTTCTTGTGGGGGGAAGAGACCTGAGACCCCCGCGCTGCCTGACGCAGATGAACCACCACAGGTCCCTGCTCACCCCCCTGAACCCCCCGGGCTGCCTGTCCCCCAAACCTTGGTCATGTTGGCCTCTGAGCACAGCGGGGACGGGCACTCGCAGTGGGCAAAGCCGTTGACCTCCACACAGGAGGCCCCGAACTCGCAGCTCATCTCCTCGCAGGATTTTGGGGCCGAGGGGTCTGGTGGGGTAGGAAGAAGAGGTGATCAGAGCACACAGAAAAGCAAAATCCCTCCCCTCCTGGTGCATCTCAGCTCTCCCAAGGACCCGTTTCTTGGTGCCCCTCACCTTTCTCGCAGCCAGTCATGCCCAGTTTGCTGCCGTTGGGGCACTGGTTGCACTTCATGCCAGTGATGCCAGTCTTGCAGGAGCACAGCCCCGTCATCTGCTCGCAGTCATCCCGCACCGACCCCACGGGGTCGCAGTTACAGGCTGGGAGAGAAAGGGAAAACCACATTGTTGTGCTGGGGGGTTCATGGAGCCAACTGCAGACTCACCCGGGTCCCCCAGCATGGGGCACGTCACCCAGCTCTGCAGGACAGCTGCTGGAGGTGACTTAAAACAGGACAAACAGTCACTGCGTGGCTTGTAATAGGACAAACAGCTGCTGGAGGTGACTTACAGTGGGACAAACAGTCATTGCGTGGCTTGTAAGAGGACAAACAGCTGCTGGAGAACTTACAATGGGACAGACAACTGCTGAAGGTGACTACAAGGGGACAAACAGTCACTGGATGATGTACAATGGGATCAACAGCCACTGGAGGTGACTTACAACGGGACCAACAGCCAGTGGGGGACTTGCAATGGGACAAACAG
>NW_020932905.1:0-2026 GCF_003984885.1 Neopelma chrysocephalum | reverse complement strand
GAACGGGGCTGAGCCACAGCTCGCACACACGGGGTTTGGCCGAACCCACCGGCGGCCCTGGAGCGCCCGGAGCGAGCACTCACCGGCAGAACCCGCCCCGCTGGACTCCTGGTCCCCGCTGGCGCCCATCTCCTGGTCCCCGCTGCCCTCAGCGCTGCCCGACTCCCCGTAGGCAGGCTGGGGGGTGGCCAGGACCACCGGGGCGGTGGAGAGAGGCCGCACCGTGGTCTTGTGCCCACCGTGGGTGGCCCAGGGCGTGGTGGCCGGCCTGGCCGTCGTGACGCGCCTCGTCGTGGGGCGACCCCGTTCCGTGGGCTTGGCTTCCAGCGGCGGGGAGCTGGTGGCCACCTCGGTGGGCTGCGGAGCCTGGGTAGTGAGGGGCAGGGGTGGGGGGAGGACGAGCCGGTCCAAGGGCAGCGTGGGCAGCGGCGTGGGAGGTGATGGGTGGCTCGTGTGGGTGATGGACTCTGGAAGGAGCAGCAAACAGGGCAGGTAAGGGGGGAGGCACCTTCCAGTGGCATTGGGAAGCAAGTTGCAAACCCGTGACACTGGTTGGGACCCCTCAGGGCACCTGAAATGTCAGGAAATGCCCTGGCACTGCAGAGGAAAGCAGCCAGACCTCAGGTCAAAGGGCTGGCACTGCCCAAGCCCCCCAGAGCAGCAGGCACTCACCATGGCACTGCCCCATGTGCTTCACCGTGATGACCTGGCCCTGCCTGCAGGCAATGGTCCTCAGCTGGCACTGGTCCCCGTAGGTGACACCGTCAGAGCCACACACCTGGGGGGTATAGGGGACACATGAGCAGAGAGGACACTTGGGAGCTGTCCTCCTCCAAGCAAAAGAAACTCATCTCTAAATGCTGGGAGAATTCTGAGGCAGAGGGGACACGTGAGCTGCACCCCCTGTCCTTCTCCAGGCAAAATAAACCGGGCTCTAAAGGCTGGAAGGATTTTGAAGGAGTCCCTCCGAGGCACAGAGGGGATGGCCTGCACAGAGGGACCCGAGGTGGGCTGTGGGAGGCCAGAAGCAGAGCAAGCTCAGAGTTATGAGGCGAGGGACAGAGCATCCAGCTCTGCTGGGAGACATCTACCACTTGCACATCCCCTTCCCCATGCACCAAGGCAGCGACCAAACCTGCCCTCCCACTTCTTGTGGGGGGAAGAGACCTGAGACCCCCGCGCTGCCTGACGCAGATGAACCACCACAGGTCCCTGCTCACCCCCCTGAACCCCCCGGGCTGCCTGTCCCCCAAACCTTGGTCATGTTGGCCTCTGAGCACAGCGGGGACGGGCACTCGCAGTGGGCAAAGCCGTTGACCTCCACGCAGGAGGCCCCGAACTCGCAGCTCATCTCCTCGCAGGATTTTGGGGCCGAGGGGTCTGGTGGGGTAGGAAGAAGAGGTGATCAGAGCACACAGAAAAGCAAAATCCCTCCCCTCCTGGTGCATCTCAGCTCTCCCAAGGACCCGTTTCTTGGTGCCCCTCACCTTTCTCGCAGCCAGTCATGCCCAGTTTGCTGCCGTTGGGGCACTGGTTGCACTTCATGCCAGTGATGCCAGTCTTGCAGGAGCACAGCCCCGTCATCTGCTCGCAGTCATCCCGCACCGACCCCACGGGGTCGCAGTTACAGGCTGGGAGAGAAGGGGAAAACCACATTGTTGTGCTGGGGGGTTCATGGAGCCGACTGCAGACTCACCCGGGTCCCCCTGGCACAGGGCACATCACCCAGCTCTGCAGGACAGCTGCTGGAGGTGACTTAAAACAGGACAAACAGTCACTGTGTGGCTTGTAATAGGACAAACAGCTGCTGGAGGTGACTTACAGTGGGACAAACAGTCATTGCGTGGCTTGTAAGAGGACAAACAGCTGCTGGAGAACTTACAATGGGACAGACAACTGCTGAAGGTGACTACAAGGGGACAAACAGTCACTGGATGATGTACAATGGGATCAACAGCCACTGGAGGTGACTTACAACAGGACCAACAGCCAGTGGGGGACTTGCAATGGGACAAACAGCAGCTGG
>NW_020932904.1:0-858 GCF_003984885.1 Neopelma chrysocephalum | reverse complement strand
CCCTGGGAGCACCTTGGGGAAATACAGGAGATCCCTGATCCCTGAGAACACCTACAGGAAATACTGGAGATCCTTGATCCCTGAGAGCACCTCGGGGGAAATACTGGAGATCCATAATCCCTGAGAGCACCCTGGGAGAAATACTGGAGATCCCTGAGAGCACCTCGGGGGAAATACTGGAGATTCCTGATCCCTGAGAGCACCTCAGGGGAAATACTGGAGATCCATAATCCCTGAGAGCACCCTGGGGGAAATACTGGAGATCCATAATTCCTGGCAGCACCTTGGGGGAAATACTGGAGATCCCTGAGAGCACTTAAGGGGAAATACTGGAGATTCCTGGTCCCTGAGAGCACCTTGGAGGAAATCCTGGAGATCCCTGAGAGCACCCTGGGGGAAATCCTGGAGATCCCTGATCCCTGGCAGCCCTGACACCCAGAGGCTCCGTGAATCCACTGAAGGGCTGCAGAGGTTCCTCCTGGGAATTTTTCTGCTTTTCTGTTTATGCAGCAATTTTCCAAGTAATCCTTGCTGAGTTCTCAGGCAAACCTGCCCAGATCCCAACCCTTTATTCTTTAGTATCAACCCGGATCACAAAGTAACTGCTGTAACACAACATTTTGTGTCACAAGGAACAAATATTTCTGCTGTTCCTGTCTCTGTACAGCTTCATGTACTCAAGGTGACTTCTGGAGGAAATACATATACAAAAAACAATAGGCCAAGGAACTATTTCACTTAAAAGCAGGTTCTAAGTTTTCTACTAACATTAATTAGAATTTTCAGTGGAATTTTTTTCTTTTTTTTTTTAAAAGTGGTTTATAATTATATTTTATTTTTAATGAGAACCAGTAATGA
>NW_020932903.1:0-386 GCF_003984885.1 Neopelma chrysocephalum | reverse complement strand
CCCTGGGAGCACCTTGGGGAAATACAGGAGATCCCTGATCCCTGAGAGGACCTACAGGAAATACTGGAGATCCTTGATCCCTGAGAGCACCTCGGGGGAAATACTGGAGATCCATAATCCCTGAGAGCACCCTGGGAGAAATACTGGAGATTCCTGAGAGCACCCTGGGGGAAATACTGGAGATTCCTGATCCCTGAAAGCATCTTGGGGAAATACTGCTGATCCATAATCCCTGAGAGCACCCTGGGGGAAATACTGGAGATCCCTGATCCCTGAGAGGACCTACAGGAAATACTGGAGATCCCTGATCCCTGAGAGGACCTACAGGAAATACTGGAGATCCCTGAGAGCACTTCAGGGGAAATACTGGAGATTCCTGATCCCTG
>NW_020932902.1:0-892 GCF_003984885.1 Neopelma chrysocephalum | reverse complement strand
TGAGAGCACTTCAGGGGAAATACTGGAGATTCCTGATCCCTGAGAGCACCTACAGGAAATACTGGAGATTCCTGAGAGCACCCTGGGGAAATACTGGAGATTCCTGATCCCTGAAAGCATCTTGGGGAAATACTGCTGATCCATAATCCCTGAGAGCACCCTGGAGGAAATACTGGAGATCCATAATTCCTGGCAGCACCTTGGGGGAAATACTGGAGACCCCTGAGAGCACTTAAGGGGAAATACTTGAGATTCCTGGTCCCTGAGAGCACCTTGGGGGAAATACTGGAGATCCATAATCCCTGAGAGCTCCTCAGGGGAAATACTGGTGATCCATAATCCCTGGGAGCACGTTGGGGAAATACTGGAGATCCCTGAGAGCACCCTGGGGGAAACACTGGAGATTCCTGATCCCTGAGAGCACCTTGGAGGAAATCCTGGAGATCCCTGATCCCTGGCAGCCCTGACACCCAGAGGCTCCGTGAATCCACTGAAGGGCTGCAGAGGTTCCTCCTGGGAATTTTTCTGCTTTTCTGTTTATGCAGCAATTTTCCAAGTAATCCTTGCTGAGTTCTCAGGCAAACCTGCCCAGATCCCAACCCTTTATTCTTTAGTATCAACCTGGATCACAAAGTAACTGCTGTAACACAACATTTTGTGTCACAAGGAACAAATATTTCTGCTGTTCCTGTCTCTGTACAGCTTCATGTACTCAAGGTGACTTCCAGAGAAAATACATATACAAAAAACAACAGGCCAAGGAACTATTTCACTTTAAAGCAGGTTCTAAGTTTTCTACTAACATTAATTAGAATTTTCAGTGGAATTTTTTTCTTTTTTTTTTTAAAGTGGTTTATAATTATATTTTATTTTTAATGAGAACCAGTAATGA
>NW_020932901.1:0-1531 GCF_003984885.1 Neopelma chrysocephalum | reverse complement strand
GACTGTATTGAACTCTTATTTTTTGTTTGTTTATTTGTTTGGTTAGTTGGTTGGTTTTACCCCAATCTTTTGTCTCGGGTTATATATATTTTTATGTTCTCAATTAAGAAATAGAATGAAAATCCTATTTCAAGTCACATCAAGGAGAAAATAGTATGTATGCACTGATTCAGATGTTAGGTAGCCCAAGACCGTTGGTCAGAAGATCTCATAGACAGAACTATTCACATTTTGAATTTGGAAAAATAGACTTATATTCAGTCACTCGCCCAGGGCAACATAAAAGTTCAGAAACCACCTGCAAAGAATAAGCAGAATTACAGAGAGGACTCTCTGGCACCCAGCCAAGAAGGCTGTGAAAGCAGCAATGTATTTTTTATTTAATCTAAATTTCTGTTCAAAAGAAAACTTAGATTCCCCAATGGAGGAAGAAAACTCTGGTTTTAGACTCACGAAACCTGAGTCCATCCCTCATTTTGTACCAAATGAATGTAGACAAGCTCCTTTTGTGGGAGCGAGATTTGAATGGTGTGAATGAAATGCAATTTACAGCCTGGGATCTGCTCTTTATTAATCATTTGTTTGAATCTTAGTAGTACTCAAGGGCCCTACTGAGGATCATGCCCTGCTGTGAAGGCTCAGTGCAGAATACATCACCCAAGACAGCTCAGGTCCTGAAGAGAGCTGGAAAGAGGAACTGCCAAAGGGAACAAGAGCAGGCCATGTGGTCAGGGTCTTGAGGGGCTAAGTATTTGCCAGTTACAATTTTGTCTCATTTCTCAGTAAAAATTTGGGGCTGTGTTTTTTCATGGATTTCCTACAAGATATCTAAGTGGATTCTGTGGGGAAGAGCTTCTTGGCAATTAAAGCTCGAAGACTGCCTTTTTTGCTGTTTTCGAGAAAGAAGGAAAACTCCACATGACCTCCAATTAGGTTTGAGCAAAACTGAAACATGTTTCAGAACTGAAACGCAGTCCCAAAGTGATTTGCATCTGCTCAGTGGGAACCAAAGGAGGAAGGAAATACTAACAGTACCATCTTCCAAGATATGTCTGGTCCTGTTAATATTTGTTGAGTTGTGGTATAGTTAAAAAGTTCCAATACTGTGAAAAATGATGTGGCAGAATATGTTAGCAATTAACAGGATATACCACAGCAATGGAAAGCTCTCAGTGCTTCGTACTATCCACATTGAGATGTGGTCTAAGGAGAGAAACTAGGTTTCATTTTGGCTGTAAGGCAAAACACAAGTAATCTAAAATGAAAGGAAAGAAATACGCTTCACAATAGCTAAGCCCTGTGGAGGACCTGATTTCTGCCTGGACTATTGTTTAGAAATTAAATGTTGATAGAAATTCACAATGATTAACTTTTATTGATCTTAATAAAAGAGAAAGACACTACTCTGTTGGAAGTATCTGTAACTGTGTATTTCTAAGTCCAAATGTCCAATGAACATGAGTCAACTTCTCAGACATCATGCAGTTAGCTTTATAAGTGTGAGATAGCAAGAAAAAAATTAATGGTCTTT
>NW_020932900.1:0-1531 GCF_003984885.1 Neopelma chrysocephalum | reverse complement strand
AAAGACCATTAATTTTTTTCTTGCTATCTCACACTTATAAAGCTAACTGCATGATGTCTGAGAAGTTGACTCATGTTCATTGGACATTTGGACTTAGAAATACACAGTTACAGATACTTCCAACAGAGTAGTGTCTTTCTCTTTTATTAAGATCAATAAAAGTTAATCATTGTGAATTTCTATCAACATTTAATTTCTAAACAATAGTCCAGGCAGAAATCAGGTCCTCCACAGGGCTTAGCTATTGTGAAGCGTATTTCTTTCCTTTCATTTTAGATTACTTGTGTTTTGCCTTACAGCCAAAATGAAACCTAGTTTCTCTCCTTAGACCACATCTCAATGTGGATAGTACGAAGCACTGAGAGCTTTCCATTGCTGTGGTATATCCTGTTAATTGCTAACATATTCTGCCACATCATTTTTCACAGTATTGGAACTTTTTAACTATACCACAACTCAACAAATATTAACAGGACCAGACATATCTTGGAAGATGGTACTGTTAGTATTTCCTTCCTCCTTTGGTTCCCACTGAGCAGATGCAAATCACTTTGGGACTGCGTTTCAGTTCTGAAACATGTTTCAGTTTTGCTCAAACCTAATTGGAGGTCATGTGGAGTTTTCCTTCTTTCTCGAAAACAGCAAAAAAGGCAGTCTTCGAGCTTTAATTGCCAAGAAGCTCTTCCCCACAGAATCCACTTAGATATCTTGTAGGAAATCCATGAAAAAACACAGCCCCAAATTTTTACTGAGAAATGAGACAAAATTGTAACTGGCAAATACTTAGCCCCTCAAGACCCTGACCACATGGCCTGCTCTTGTTCCCTTTGGCAGTTCCTCTTTCCAGCTCTCTTCAGGACCTGAGCTGTCTTGGGTGATGTATTCTGCACTGAGCCTTCACAGCAGGGCATGATCCTCAGTAGGGCCCTTGAGTACTACTAAGATTCAAACAAATGATTAATAAAGAGCAGATCCCAGGCTGTAAATTGCATTTCATTCACACCATTCAAATCTCGCTCCCACAAAAGGAGCTTGTCTACATTCATTTGGTACAAAATGAGGGATGGACTCAGGTTTCGTGAGTCTAAAACCAGAGTTTTCTTCCTCCATTGGGGAATCTAAGTTTTCTTTTGAACAGAAATTTAGATTAAATAAAAAATACATTGCTGCTTTCACAGCCTTCTTGGCTGGGTGCCAGAGAGTCCTCTCTGTAATTCTGCTTATTCTTTGCAGGTGGTTTCTGAACTTTTATGTTGCCCTGGGCGAGTGACTGAATATAAGTCTATTTTTCCAAATTCAAAATGTGAATAGTTCTGTCTATGACATCTTCTGACCAACGGTCTTGAGCTACCTAACATCTGAATCAGTGCATACATACTATTTTCTCCTTGATGTGACTTGAAATAGGATTTTCATTCTATTTCTTAATTGAGAACATAAAAATATATATAACCCGAGACAAAAGATTGGGGTAAAACCAACCAACTAACCAAACAAATAAACAAACAAAAAATAAGAGTTCAATACAGTC
>NW_020932899.1:0-427 GCF_003984885.1 Neopelma chrysocephalum | reverse complement strand
TTAGTGTAGATGTGTTATTTAATAGTCCTGTAATTTTTTATCCCTTGGAAAACATGAGCAATGACTTTACAGTGATCCAAATACACTTTTTCTTAACGTGTGTGTGCATCCATCTTCATTCTCTTGCATCTTTGCAGGGCCTTGGAAGATGACTTTATTTCAAGCAATTTTATAATGGCTGCATACCCTAATATTGCACTGACACAACCCAATACTCTATTAGCAGTGATAAAATTAGGGCACTGGCAATGTTTACTGCAATGCTTGAAATAAAGTCATCTTCCAAGGCCCTGCAAAGATGCAAGAGAATGAAGATGGATGCACACACACGTTAAGAAAAAGTGTATTTGGATCACTGTAAAGTCATTGCTCATGTTTTCCAAGGGATAAAAAATTACAGGACTATTAAATAACACATCTACACTAA
>NW_020932898.1:0-344 GCF_003984885.1 Neopelma chrysocephalum | reverse complement strand
ATCAATGAATTCTTGGTCACCTTTAATTGATGAATTCTTGGTCACCTTTAATTGATGAATTCTTGGTCACCTTTAATTGATGAATTCTTGGTCACCTTTAGAACAATTGATGAATTTTGGTCACTTTTGGAACAATTGATGAATTTTGGTCACCTTTAGAACAACTGATGAATTCTTGGTCACCTTTAGAACAATGGATGAATTTTGGTCACTTTTGGAACAATTTATGAATTTTGGTCACCTGTAGAACAACCGATGAATTCTTGGACACTTTTAGAACACTTGATGAGTTCTTAGTCACCCTTAAAATAATGTATGAATTCTTGGTCACCTTTAATTGATGA
>NW_020932897.1:0-531 GCF_003984885.1 Neopelma chrysocephalum | reverse complement strand
CCTGGGATCATCTGGGATTTTTCCTGGAATGTTTTGAGATTTTTTTCTTGGCATCATCTGGGATTGTTTTTCTTGGGGTGATTTGGGATTTTTCCTGGGATCATCTGGGATTTTTCCCAGGATTATCTGGGATGTTTCCCTTAATTATTTGGGTTTTTTTCCTGGGATGGTTTGAGATTTTTTTCCTGGGATCCTCTGGGATTTTTTTTCCCGGGATGATTTGGAAGTTTTTTCCAGGAATGATTTTGCATTCTTTCCTGGAATTATCTGGGATTTTTTCCTGGGATGATCTGAGATTTTCCTTGGGATGATACGGGATATTTTCCTGGGATGATTTAGGATTTTTTCCCTGGGATGATTTGAGATTTTTTTCCTGGGATCATCTGGGATTTTCCTGGAATTATTTGGCTTTTTTTCCTGGGATGATTTGGGATTTTTCCCAGGATGATTTGGGATTGTTTACTGGAATTATTTAGGTTTTTTCCTTGGGATGATTTTGGATTTTCCTTGGGATGATACGGGATATTGTCC
>NW_020932896.1:0-664 GCF_003984885.1 Neopelma chrysocephalum | reverse complement strand
GGATGATTTTGGATTTTCCTTGGGATGATACGGGATATTGTCCTGGCATGACCTGGGTTTTTTCCTGGGATCATCTGGGATTTTTTTCCCAGGATGATTTGGAATTTATCCCGGGATGATTTGAGATTTTTTTCCTGGGATGATCTGGGATTTTTCCTGGAATGTTTTGAGATTTTTTTCTTGGCATCATCTGGGATTTTTTTTCTTAGGGTGATTTGGGATTTTTCCTGGGGTCATCTGGGATTTTTCCCAGGATTATTTGGGATGTTTCCCTTAATTATTTGGGGTTTTTTCCTGGGATGCTTTGAGATTTTTTTCCTGGAATCCTCTGGGATTTTTTTTCTCGGGATGATTTGGAAGTTTTTTCCAGGAATGTTTTTCCATTCTTTCCTGGAATTATCTGGGGTTTTTTCCTGGGATGATTTGGGGTTTTCCTTGGGATGATATTGGATATTTTCCTGGGATGATTTAGGATTTTTTCCCTGGGATGATTTGAGATTTTTTTCCTGGGATCATCTGGGATTTTCCTAGAATGATTTGGGGTTTTTTCCTGGGATGATTTGGGATTTTTCCCAGGATGATTGGGGATTGTTTACTGGAATTATTTAGGTTTTTTTCTTGGGATGATTTTGGATTTTCCTTGGGATGATACGGGATATTGTCC
>NW_020932895.1:0-666 GCF_003984885.1 Neopelma chrysocephalum | reverse complement strand
TTTCCTGGGATCATCTGGGATTTTTTTCCCAGGATGATTTGGAATTTATCCCGGGATGATTTGAGATTTTTTTCCTGGGATGATCTGGGATTTTTCCTGGAATGTTTTGAGATTTTTTTCTTGGCATCATCTGGGATTTTTTTTCTTAGGGTGATTTGGGATTTTTCCTGGGGTCATCTGGGATTTTTCCCAGGATTATTTGGGATGTTTCCCTTAATTATTTGGGGTTTTTTCCTGGGATGCTTTGAGATTTTTTTCCTGGAATCCTCTGGGATTTTTTTTCTCGGGATGATTTGGAAGTTTTTTCCAGGAATGTTTTTCCATTCTTTCCTGGAATTATCTGGGGTTTTTTCCTGGGATGATTTGGGGTTTTCCTTGGGATGATATTGGATATTTTCCTGGGATGATTTAGGATTTTTTCCCTGGGATGATTTGAGATTTTTTTCCTGGGATCATCTGGGATTTTCCTAGAATGATTTGGGGTTTTTTCCTGGGATGATTTGGGATTTTTCCCAGGATGATTGGGGATTGTTTACTGGAATTATTTAGGTTTTTTTCTTGGGATGATTTTGGATTTTCCTTGGGATGATACGGGATATTGTCCTGGCATGACCTGGGTTTTTTCCTGGGATCATCTGGGATTTTTTTCCCAGGATGATTTGGAAT
>NW_020932894.1:0-1179 GCF_003984885.1 Neopelma chrysocephalum | reverse complement strand
TTTCCCAGGATGATTTGGGATTTTTCCCAGGATGATTTGGGATTTTTTTCCTAGGACGATTTGGAATTTTTTTCCTGGGATGATTTGGCATTTTTTCCTGGAATTATTTGGGGGTTTTTCCCAGCATGGTTTGGATTTTTTCCTGGGGTGATTTGGGATTTTTTCCCGAGATGATTCCAGGTTTTTGCCAGGATGGTTTGGGATGTTCCCAGCAGATCCCATCCCAATCCTGGTGTTTCCATGAGCTCATCTCCCCCTCTCTGCCCGTTCCCTGGGAGAAATATCCCAGAGTTTGCTCCAGCAGAGCCTGTAATTCCCAGGATCCAGGGGCTGTTTGAGGTGCAAATCCAGGTTGGAAGCCCTGGCAGGGCCGATATTCCAGGTTTTTCCATCTGGGATTGTTTTTCTGGGATGATTTGGGATGTTTCCTGTGATGATTTGGCATTTTTTCCTGGAGTGATTTAGACTTTTCCTGGGATGATTTGGGGATTCTTTCCTGGGATCATCTGGGATTTATTCCTGGGATTCTCTGAGATTTTTTTCCTGGGATGATTTGGCATTTTTTCCTGGGATGATTTGGGTTTTTTCCCTGGGGTGATTTGGGATTGTTGCCTGGGATCATCTGGGATTTTTTTCCCAGGATGATTTGGGATTTTTCCTGGGATGGTTTGGGATTTTTTCCCAGGATTATTTGGGATGTTTCCTTTATTTACTTGGAGTTTTTTCCTGGGATGATTTGAGATTTTCTCCTGGGATCCTCTGGGATTTTTCCTGGGATCATCTGGGATTTTTTTCCTGGAATGTTTTGAGATTTTTTCGTGGCATCATCTGGGATTTTTTCCTGGAATGATTTGGCATTTATTCCTGGAATTATTTGGGGTTTTTTCCTGGGATGATTTGGTATTTTTTTCCTGGAGTGATTTGGGATTTTTTCTGAGATGATTTGAGGGTTTTTTTCTTGGCATCCTCTGGGATTTTTTTCCTGGGGTGATTTTGGATTTTTCCTGGGATCATCTGAGATTTTTCTAGGATTATTTGGGATTTTTCCTTTATTTATTTGGGTTTTTTTCCTGGCATGATTTGCGATTTTCTCCTGGGATCCTCTGGGATTGCTTCCTGGAATGATTTGGAATTTTTCCTGGGATCATCTGGGATTTTTTTCCCAGGATGATTTGGAAT
>NW_020932893.1:0-1194 GCF_003984885.1 Neopelma chrysocephalum | reverse complement strand
TCCTGGGATCATCTGGGATTTTTCCTGGAATGTTTTGAGATTTTTTTTCTGGGGTGATTTGGGGTTTTCCTTGGGAATTATCTGGAATTTTTTTTTCCCAGAGTAACAAAGAGCAAATTAATGCTGCAAATCCCCTGGAGAATCATTCCAGTGTCAATCCCCCAGAGCTGCCCCAACCTCCAGGAGTTCTCCTGTCCAACATTCACCAGCAGGAAAGGGAAAAAAAAGGGAAAAGTGCCCCAAAAAAACCCCGTCAGGATTTGGATGTAGTAGTGTAAATAGTTTATTTGATTTTTATGGCAGGAACAGACCAGGAAAGGAACGTGAACTGCTTTAGAAAACACTCTAATCTTGCTAAGAAGCAGATCTATTACTAGAAAAATATTAAAGAGAACATGCCAGCCTGGAGAATTTTGGGTCTTGCATTAAAAAAAAATACCTTTGAGCTGAAGAAGACGAGATCTGGTGCTTGTAACCAACAATCTATCCCATTGAATTTAAAATTATCCCATTTATTCTGATTCAAACAACTCCTTGTGACTGCCAGGGAGGCAAAGGAGGGGGTGGCATGTTCTCTTTAGTGGGTCAAGTGCTGTAAATGCAAGGAATTGGCAGTTTTGAAAGTCAAAATTCCTGTAAATAGGTCAAAACGTGGTAACTCTGAGCCCCAAACTGTCCGTTTAGTTAAATATAAAACCAAAAACTCTAAGTTAAAATAACATTCAGATTGTATAGCACAGGCTTGATGCATTTATTTCCTTTTAAACAATATTTACAATATTACCCCGAGGCTAAAAGGGGGGGAGGGGGATAAAATAGAAGTGTAAAAACCATAAAAAACTGCACCAATTTTGTAGCAAAATATCTGTACATTTAAAAACAGATTATCATATAACTACACATTATTCCGAGGGGGGAAAAGATTCCAGGGACCTTCACCAGTGGGTCACGGGAGCACAAGGGAAAAGGGCCAAAGAAATTCAGTGGTTAAATACTATACAAGAAATTTTACAATGAACACGAGGACGTGACGAGCCCAGGGAAGAAGCTGGAAGCAAAAAGGGGTCTTGGAAAGGACAAATCTCTCTCTTCAGTCCAGTTCTTCCCAGCTGAGAGGATCCAGGGGTTGGATTCCTCCTGCTGCTCTGGGATCTGGGGGTGCACGATGGGCCTAAAACGTCTCCTGTCCCTTTT
>NW_020932892.1:0-1192 GCF_003984885.1 Neopelma chrysocephalum | reverse complement strand
CCTGGGATCATCTGGGATTTTTCCTGGAATGTTTTGAGATTTTTTTCCTGGGGTGATTTGGGGTTTTCCTTGGGAATTATCTGGAATTTTTTTTTCCCAGAGTAACAAAGAGCAAATTAATGCTGCAAATCCCCTGGAGAATCATTCCAGTGTCAATCCCCCAGAGCTGCCCCAACCTCCAGGAGTTCTCCTGTCCAACATTCACCAGCAGGGAAGGGAAAAAAAAGGGAAAAGTGCCCCAAAAAAACCCCGTCAGGATTTGGATGTAGTAGTGTAAATAGTTTATTTGATTTTTATGGCAGGAACAGACCAGGAAAGGAACGTGAACTGCTTTAGAAAACACTCTAATCTTGCTAAGAAGCAGATCTATTACTAGAAAAATATTAAAGAGAACATGCCAGCCTGGAGAATTTTGGGTCTTGCATTAAAAAAAATACCTTTGAGCTGAAGAAGACGAGATCTGGTGCTTGTAACCAACAATCTATCCCATTGAATTTAAAATTATCCCATTTATTCTGATTCAAACAACTCCTTGTGACTGCCAGGGAGGCAAAGGAGGGGGTGGCATGTTCTCTTTAGTGGGTCAAGTGCTGTAAATGCAAGGAATTGGCAGTTTTGAAAGTCAAAATTCCTGTAAATAGGTCAAAACGTGGTAACTCTGAGCCCCAAACTGTCCATTTAGTTAAATATAAAAACAAAAACTATAAGTTAAAATAACATTCAGATTGTATAGCACAGGCTTGATGCATTTATTTCCTTTTAAACAATATTTACAATATTACCCCGAGGCTAAAAGGGGGGGAGGGGGATAAAAGAGAAGTGTAAAAACCATAAAAAACTGCACCAATTTTGTAGCAAAATATCTGTACATTTAAAAACAGATTATCATATAACTACACATTATTCCGAGGGGGGAAAAGATTCCAGGGACCTTCACCAGTGGGTCACGGGAGCACAAGGGAAAAGGGCCAAAGAAATTCAGTGGTTAAATACTATACAAGAAATTTTACAATGAACACAGGGACGTGACGAGCCCAGGGAAGAAGCTGGAAGCAAAAAGGGGCCTTGGAAAGGACAAATCTCTCTCTTCAGTCCAGTTCTTCCCAGCTGAGAGGATCCAGGGGTTGGATTCCTCCTGCTGCTCCGGGATCTGGGGGTGCACGATGGGCCTAAAACGTCTCCTGTCCCTTTT
>NW_020932891.1:0-651 GCF_003984885.1 Neopelma chrysocephalum | reverse complement strand
TTTCCCAGGATGATTTGGGATTTTTCCCAGGATGATTTGGGATTTTTCCTGGGATGATTTGGGATTTTTTTCCTAGGAAGATTTGGAATTTTTTTCCTGGGATGATTTGGCATTTTTTCCTGGAATTATTTGGGGGTTATTCCCAGGATGATTTGGAATTTTTCCTGGGGTGATTTGGGATTTTTTCCCGAGATGATTCCAGGTTTTTGCTGGGATGGTTTGGGGTGTTCCCAGCAGATCCCATCCCAATCCTGGTGTTTCCCATGAGCTCATCTCCCCCTCTCTGCCTGTTCCCTGGGAGAAATATCCCAGTTTGCTCCAGCAGAGCTTGTAATTCCCAGGATCCAGGGGCTGTTTGAGGTGCAAATCCAGGTTGGAAGCCCTGGCAGGGCCGATATTCCAGGTTTTTCCATCTGGGATTGTTTTTCTGGGATGATTTGGGATGTTTCCTGTGATGATTTGGCATTTTTTCCTGGAGTGATTTAGATTTTTCCTGGAATGATTTGGATTTTTTCCTGGGATCATCTGGGATTTTTTTCTTGAGATGATTTGAAATTTATCCCGGGATGATTTGAGATTTTTTTCCTGGGATGATTTGGGATTTTTTCCTGGGATCATCTGGGATTTTTCCTGGAATGTTTTGAGATTTTT
>NW_020932890.1:0-440 GCF_003984885.1 Neopelma chrysocephalum | reverse complement strand
TTTCCTGGGATCATCTGGGATTTTTTTCCCAGGATGATTTGGAATTTTTCGTGGATTGATTTGGCATTTTTTCCTGGGATGATTTGGGATTTTTTTCCTGAGATGATTTGGAATTTTTCCTAGGATAATTTGGGATTGTTTCCTGGGATCCTCTGGGATTTTTTTCCTAAGATGATTTGGAATCTTTCCTGGGATGATTTGGGATTTTTTTTCTGGGATCATCTGGGATTTATTCCTGGGAACATCTGGGATTTTTCCTGGAATGTTTTGAGATTTTTTTTCTTGGCATCATCTGGGATTGTTTTATTTCTTGGGGTGATTTGGGATTTTTCCTGGAATGATTTGGGATTTTTTCCTGGAATTATTTGGGATTTTTCCTGGGATGAACTGGGATTTTTTCCTGGGATCATCTGGGATTTTTTCTTGAGATGATTTGGCAT
>NW_020932889.1:0-499 GCF_003984885.1 Neopelma chrysocephalum | reverse complement strand
GGATGATTTTGGATTTTCCTTGGGATGATACGGGATATTGTCCTGGCGTGACCTGGCTTTTTTCCTGGGATCATCTGGGATTTTTTTCCCAGGATGATTTGGGATTTTTCGTGGATTGATTTGGCATTTTTTCCTGGGATGATTTGGGATTTTTTTCCTGAGATGATTTGGAATTTATCCTAGGATAATTTGGGATTGTTTCCTGGGATCCTCTGGGATATTTTTCCCAAGATGATTTGGAATCTTTCCTGGGATGATTTGGGATTTTTTTCCTGGGATCATCTGGGATTTATTCCTGGGAACATCTGGGATTTTTCCTGGAATGTTTTGAGATTTTTTCTTGGCATCATCTGGGATTGTTTTTTTCTTGGGGTTACTTGGGATTTTTCCTGGAATGATTTGGGATTTTTTCCTGGAATTATTTGGGGTTTTTTCCTGGGATGAACTGGGATTTTTTTCCTGGGATCATCTGGGATTTTTTCTTGAGATGATTTGGCAT
>NW_020932888.1:0-1257 GCF_003984885.1 Neopelma chrysocephalum | reverse complement strand
TGGTGTCTCTTTGTCCTGGAGGAATCCTGGCTCTGACCCTTGGAATTACAACGTATCCCTCACAAATCCCATCCTGGGAACACTCACAGCTCAGTTCCTTCCCAGCCTGGATTTTCCCTCTTTTTGACAACTGTTCCTGGTGCACAAACACCCCCAAGGTGGATTCATCCAGGGAATTCTTTTGCTGGGGTGGTCACGTGGCTCAGATTCCTTGGGAACACTCTGGGAGTGGAATTGGGCATTCCAGGTGGAAAATGCAGGAGCCCAGAACCATTTTTCCTGGGCTGATTTGGGATTTTTTCCCCTGGGATCAGCTATGATTTTTCCTGGGGGGAATTGGGGTTTTTCCTAGGATGATTTGAGATTTTTTCCTGAGATGATTCTGGGTTTTTCCTGGGATGATTGGGATTTTTTCCTGGGATCATCTGGGATTTTTCTCAGGATTATTTGGGATGTTCCTGGAATTATCTGGGTTTTTTTCCTGGGATGATTTGGGTTTTTTTTCCTGGGATGGTTTGAGATTTTTTCCTGGGATCATCTGGGATTTTTCCTGGAATGTTTTGAGATTTTTTTCTTGGCATCATCTGGGATTGTTTTTCCGAAGATGATTTGGGATTTTTTTCCTGGAATGATTTGGCATTTTTCCTGGAATTATTTGAGATTTTTCCTGGGATCATCTGGAATTTTTTCCCAGGATTATTTTGGATGTTTCCTTAAATTATTTAAGATTTTTTCCTGGGATGATTTGGGATTTTTTTCCTGGGATCATCTGGGATTTATTCCTGGGATCATCTGGGATTTTTCCTGGAATGTTTTGAGATTTTTTTCTTGGCATCATCTGGGATTTTTTTTCTTGGGGTGATTTGAGATTTTTTTTTCTGGAATGCTTTGACATTTTTTCCTGAAATTATTTGGGATTTTTCCTGGGATGATTTTGTATTTTTTTCCTGGGATGATCTGTGATTTTTTTCCCAGGATGATTTGGAATTTTTTCCTTGGGATGATTTGGGGGTTTCCTTGGGATGATATGGGATATTTTCCTGAGGTGATTTGAGATTTTTCCTGGGATGATTCTGGATTTTCCTTGGGATGATACGGGATATTGTCCTGGGGTGATCTGGAGTTTTTCCTGGGATCATCTGGGATTTTTTCCTCAGGATGATTTGGAAGTTTTTTCTGAGATGATTCAGGGGTTTCCTGGGATGATTTGGGATTTTTTCCTGGGATCATCTGGGATTTTTCCTGGAATGATTTGGG
>NW_020932887.1:0-1307 GCF_003984885.1 Neopelma chrysocephalum | reverse complement strand
TGGTGTCTCTTTGTCCTGGAGGAATCCTGGCTCTGACCCTTGGAATTCCAACGTATCCCTCACAAATCCCATCCTGGGAACACTCACAGCTCAGTTCCTTCCCAGCCTGGATTTTCCCTCTTTTTGACAACTTCTCCTGGTGCACAAACACCCCCAAGGTGGATTCATCCAGGGAATTCTCTTGCTGGGGTGGTCACGTGGCCCAGATTCCCAGATTCTGGGAGTGGAATTGGGCATTCCAGGTGGAAAATGCAGGAGCCCTAAACCATTTTTCCAGGGCTGATTTGGGATTTTTTCCCCTGGGATTATCTATGATTTTTCCTGGGGTGAATTGGGGTTTTTCCTGGGATGAGTTGGGATTTTTTTCCCGGTGTGAGTTGGGATTTTTTCCTGAGATGAGTTGGGGGTTTCCTTGGGATGATATGGGATATTTTCCTGGGATGATTTGGGTTTTTTTCCTAGGATGATTTGGGATTGTTTCCTGGGATCATCTGGGAATTTTTTCCTGGGATAGTTAAAGATTTTTTTTTCCTGAGATGATTTGAGATTTTTCTCCCGGGATCATCTGGGATTTATTCCTGGGATCATCTGGGATCTTTCCTGGAATGTTTTGAGATATTTTTCTTGGCATCATCTGGGATTGTTTTTCTTGGGATGATTTGGCATTTTTTCCTGGAATTATTTGGAATTTTTTTCCCAGGATGATTTGGAATTTTTCCTGGGATGATTTGAGATTTTTTCCTGGGATCATCTGGGATCTTTCCTGGAATGTTTTGAGATTTTTTTCTTGGCATCATCTGGGATTTTTTTTCTTGGGGTGATTTGGGATTTTTTTTTCTGGAATGCTTTGGCATTTTTTCCTGGAATTATTTGGGATTTTTCCTGGGATGATTTTGTATTTTTTTCCTGGGGTCATCTGGGATTTTTCCTGGGATCATCTGTGATTTTTTTCCCAGGATGATTTGGAATTTTTTCCTTGGGATGATTTGGGGGTTTTCCTTGGGATGATCAGGGATATTTTCCTGAGGTGATTTGGGATTTTTCCTGGCATGATTTGGGATTTTTTTCCTGGGATCATCTGGGATTTTTCCTGGAATGATTTGGGATTTTTCCTAGGATGATTCTGGATTTTCCTTGGGACGATACGGGATATTGTCCTGGGGTGATCTGGAGTTTTTCCTGGGATCATCTGGGATTTTTTCCCCAGGATGATTTGGAAGTTTTTTCTGAGATGATTCAGGGGTTTCCTGGGATGATTTTGGATTTTTTCCTGGGATCATCTGGGATTTTTCCTGGAATGATTTGGG
>NW_020932886.1:0-1187 GCF_003984885.1 Neopelma chrysocephalum | reverse complement strand
GGTCATGAAATGTGGCCTGGCTATAGAGGACAGCCTGGCCATGAAAGATGACCTGAGCATGGAGGAGGATGGGCTGACCATGAAGGACAGCCTGGCCATGAAGGACAGGCTACTGAGCAGAGGCAGGAGCGTGGCATGTGAGCTGCCAGCCCTCCTGCACCCACAGCTCGGGAAGCACTGGGAAGAGCAGCTCACCAGGTCCGTCCTTGGGTATTTAGAGCAAAGCCATCACACCCAGCAGCACCTCCATGCAAGGCCATGAGGAGGGTGGTCACAGCTGGGATGTGGCCATGGACCAGCACGTGCTGTCAGGAATACTCCAGTGCATACTAGCATTTCCTCTGTTCCCAGGGAATTCACACTCGTGGTTCCCACAGAATAAAGGGTGAAAAAAGACTTTGAAGGCTCACACTCAAGCTAGGAGCAGCATAACAAGAGAATAAACTCTGCTGGCAAACACAGGGCTTTTACAGAAGAGTAATTTTAATTAGTTCTGTAGTTTGTTGTATTTTAAATTCAGTATGATCCCTCAAGAAAAGGACCCTTTAGTTTGACGCATGTTCATCGCATTCACCAGAATAGAATACAAAACATTAGGTTGTGTAAAGCACATGTTAGTACAATATGAACACAATATGTACACACCTTAATTAATACAAATGAACACTACAAAGTATATAACGCTGCTACAGAATCTGGTGAGTTCCTCCCAGTGCCCATTGATCCCTCCAGAGAGAAAACAGGAGGGAGATGCGATACATGTGACAGTGGTCCGGCGCTTTTTCGTTTCCCTCAGCCCTTCCACCGCCCTCGGGGCTCTCCCGGGTTTGCATCCCTTTTCCCCCGCGTGATCAAACAGCGGGTCCCTCCTTGCGGGTACCGGCTGAACCTGCAGAACCGGCTGAACCCACCGAACCCACCGCCGCCTCCCCGGTGCTTTGGGGTGCCCTCAGCGCGGGGCAGAGCCGCGGAGGGGCTGTCACCTGCTGCCCCTGTCCCTCCGGCCCTGCCCTCCCGCGCTGTCCCTGTCCCCCTTCTTTGTCCTCCCTCTCTGTCCCTATCCTCTCGCCCCGTCCCCCCACTTTGTTCCCTGTCCCCTCTCTTTGTCTCTCTGCCACTGTCCCTCACTCCGTCCCTGTCCCCCTCACTCTGTCCCTGTCCCTCACTCCGTCCCTGTCCCCTCACTC
>NW_020932885.1:0-1165 GCF_003984885.1 Neopelma chrysocephalum | reverse complement strand
GGTCATGAAATGTGGCCTGGCTATAGAGGACAGCCTGGCCATGAAAGGTGACCTGAGCATGGAGGAGGATGGGCTGACCATGAAGGACAGCCTGGCCACGAAGGACAGGCTACTGAGCAGAGGCAGGAGCGTGGCATGTGAGCTGCCAGCCCTCTTGCACCCACAGCTCGGGAAGCAGTGGGAAGAGCAGCTCACCAGGTCCATCCTTGGGTATTTAGAGCAAAGCCATCACACCCAGCAGCACCTCCATGCAAGGCCATGAGGAGGGTGGTCACAGCTGGGACGTGGCCATGGACCAGCACGTGCTGTCAGGAATACTCCAGTGCATGCTAGCATTTCCTCTGTTCCCAGGGAATTCACACTCGTGGTTCCCACAGAATAAAGGGTGAAAAAAAGACTTTGAAGGCTCACACTCAAGCTAGGAGCAGCATAACAAGAGAATAAACTCTTCTGGCAAACACAGGGCTTTTACAGAAGAGTAATTTTAATTAGTTCTGTAGTTTGTTGTATTTTAAATTCAGTATGATCCCTCAAGAAAAGGACCCTTTAGTTTGACGCATGTTCATTGCATTCACCAGAATAGAATACAAAACATTAGGTTGTGTAAAGCACATGTTAGTACAATATGAACACAATATGTACACACCTTAACTAATACAAATGAACACTATAAAGTATATAACGCTGCTACAGAATCTGGTGAGTTCCTCCCAGTGCCCATTGATCCCTCCAGAGAGAAAACAGGAGGGAGAAGCGATACATGTGAAAGTGGTCAGGCGCTTTCCCGTTCCCCTCAGCCCTTCCACCGCCCTCGGGACTCTCCCGGGTTTGCATCCCTTTTCCCCCGCGTGATCAAACAGCGGGTCCCTCCTTGCGGGTACCGGCTGAACCTGCAGAACCGGCTGAACCCACCGAACCCACCGCCGCCTCCCCGGTGCCTTGGGGTGCCCTCAGCGCGGGGCAGAGCCGCGGAGGGGCTGTCACCTGCTGCCCCTGTCCCTCCGGCCCTGCCCTCCCGCGCTGTCCCTGTCCCCCTTCTTTGTCCTCCCTCTCTGTCCCTATCCCCCCGCCCCGTCCCCCCGCTTTGTTCCCTGTCCCCTCTCTTTGTCTCTCTGCCACTGTCCCTCACTCCATCCCTGTCCCCTCACTCTGTCCCTGTCCCTCA
>NW_020932884.1:0-3195 GCF_003984885.1 Neopelma chrysocephalum | reverse complement strand
AGGAGAAGGATGCAGGTGTCCTCCTAACCCGGGCACAGGAGGAACAATTGGGTGCAATCAATGAAAACAGAAGGTGAGGGCTCTGATGCTGGACTGGGAGCTGGTTCAGCTGATCATCTTTCTTCAGCAAAACCTGGAAATATATCTGAATGTTTTGACCCTGATTTTCCTGGGATGGGATGTGACCATGAAAGTGTAAGTGGGCTAAGTTCTTGCTGTGCTGACTGCCCTAGTTTGATGCCACCATAAATGGGCTGCATCCCACAACATCCCTGACTGGAAAAGGCCCACAGGATCCCATCTGGGTTCACGAGAGTTACAGCTGAGCACATTGGAGTGGAGTGTGAGCTGACAGTGCAGGAAAGGAGCTCTGCCAGTGCAGCTGAGTCCAACACAGCCCACACAACAGGAATTATTGCATTGCATGAAACACGGCTTGACCCAGCCATTCACGTGATGGGGGGAGCACAGAGGGGGGAGACGACATTTTTTAACCTCTGAAAATGTGCTCAAGACTTAGATAAATATCTTTCAGTTATTCAACTTTAAACATTGGCTCCTGGACCCCAAACCTTTTTTTTTTCATAGTTCCTATCAGCATTTTGGGGGGAAAGGTTGACTTTTGGATTTGCCTTGTGAGGGTGTGCAAGAGCACGCAGCATATCCAGTATATTGCTGGTTTTCCATTCAAGGAACCTTTTTAAACAATATAAACTCCTAATTCTTCCTGAAAGAGCAGCTGTTCCATTCCTTTCATCTTTTTTTATTGCCTTGTGTGTGCTCTTGCTTGTTTGTCTGTGTGTGTGTCAGGAGGGGAAGTTGTAAGGAGAGAAGCTGGACTGAGATCCCAATCAGAGATAATATTCATGCTGCACACTCAGGGTTTATAAAGTAATATAACAACGTTCCTGTTCCCAATATCTACCACCATTCTATTTGCTTAATTTTCCTTTAGTGAAGAGTAAACTGCCTTTTTAATAGCCCTATTTATTATACCTTAGAAGAATGCTTCTCCCAAGTGGCAAAATTATACTGTAGATGAATGTAAAGGGATGCAGAAGGGAAAAAAATATCCATCCTAAACTCACTTACAAAACAGTGGGCTCTGAACTATTGCCACTTGGGAGAAGCATTCTTCTAAGGTATAATAAATAGGGCTATTAAAAAGGCAGTTTACTCTTCACTAAAGGAAAATTAAGCAAATAGAATGGTGGTAGATATTGGGAACAGGAACGTTGTTATATTACTTTATAAACCCTGAGTGTGCAGCATGAATATTATCTCTGATTGGGATCTCAGTCCAGCTTCTCTCCTTACAACTTCCCCTCCTGACACACACACAGACAAACAAGCAAGAGCACACACAAGGCAATAAAAAAAGATGAAAGGAATGGAACAGCTGCTCTTTCAGGAAGAATTAGGAGTTTATATTGTTTAAAAAGGTTCCTTGAATGGAAAACCAGCAATATACTGGATATGCTGCGTGCTCTTGCACACCCTCACAAGGCAAATCCAAAAGTCAACCTTTCCCCCCAAAATGCTGATAGGAACTATGAAAAAAAAAAGGTTTGGGGTCCAGGAGCCAATGTTTAAAGTTGAATAACTGAAAGATATTTATCTAAGTCTTGAGCACATTTTCAGAGGTTAAAAAATGTCGTCTCCCCCCTCTGTGCTCCCCCCATCACGTGAATGGCTGGGTCAAGCCGTGTTTCATGCAATGCAATAATTCCTGTTGTGTGGGCTGTGTTGGACTCAGCTGCACTGGCAGAGCTCCTTTCCTGCACTGTCAGCTCACACTCCACTCCAATGTGCTCAGCTGTAACTCTCGTGAACCCAGATGGGATCCTGTGGGCCTTTTCCAGTCAGGGATGTTGTGGGATGCAGCCCATTTATGGTGGCATCAAACTAGGGCAGTCAGCACAGCAAGAACTTAGCCCACTTACACTTTCATGGTCACATCCCATCCCAGGAAAATCAGGGTCAAAACATTCAGATATATTTCCAGGTTTTGCTGAAGAAAGATGATCAGCTGAACCAGCTCCCAGTCCAGCATCAGAGCCCTCACCTTCTGTTTTCATTGATTGCACCCAATTGTTCCTCCTGTGCCCGGGTTAGGAGGACACCTGCATCCTTCTCCTAAGTCAGAAGGGTCTTTGAAAACCTGAATGGAAGGAGAAGGATGCAGGTGTCCTCCTAACCCGGGCACAGGAGGAACAATTGGGTGCAATCAATGAAAACAGAAGGTGAGGGCTCTGATGCTGGACTGGGAGCTGGTTCAGCTGATCATCTTTCTTCAGCAAAACCTGGAAATATATCTGAATGTTTTGACCCTGATTTTCCTGGGATGGGATGTGACCATGAAAGTGTAAGTGGGCTAAGTTCTTGCTGTGCTGACTGCCCTAGTTTGATGCCACCATAAATGGGCTGCATCCCACAACATCCCTGACTGGAAAAGGCCCACAGGATCCCATCTGGGTTCACGAGAGTTACAGCTGAGCACATTGGAGTGGAGTGTGAGCTGACAGTGCAGGAAAGGAGCTCTGCCAGTGCAGCTGAGTCCAACACAGCCCACACAACAGGAATTATTGCATTGCATGAAACACGGCTTGACCCAGCCATTCACGTGATGGGGGGAGCACAGAGGGGGGAGACGACATTTTTTAACCTCTGAAAATGTGCTCAAGACTTAGATAAATATCTTTCAGTTATTCAACTTTAAACATTGGCTCCTGGACCCCAAACCTTTTTTTTTTCATAGTTCCTATCAGCATTTTGGGGGGAAAGGTTGACTTTTGGATTTGCCTTGTGAGGGTGTGCAAGAGCACGCAGCATATCCAGTATATTGCTGGTTTTCCATTCAAGGAACCTTTTTAAACAATATAAACTCCTAATTCTTCCTGAAAGAGCAGCTGTTCCATTCCTTTCATCTTTTTTTATTGCCTTGTGTGTGCTCTTGCTTGTTTGTCTGTGTGTGTGTCAGGAGGGGAAGTTGTAAGGAGAGAAGCTGGACTGAGATCCCAATCAGAGATAATATTCATGCTGCACACTCAGGGTTTATAAAGTAATATAACAACGTTCCTGTTCCCAATATCTACCACCATTCTATTTGCTTAATTTTCCTTTAGTGAAGAGTAAACTGCCTTTTTAATAGCCCTATTTATTATACCTTAGAAGAATGCTTCTCCCAAGTGGCAA
>NW_020932883.1:0-539 GCF_003984885.1 Neopelma chrysocephalum | reverse complement strand
ATATCTATATCTATATCTATATCTATATCTATATCTATATCTATATCATCTATATCTATATCTACATCTATATCTATATCATCTATATCTATATCTATATCTACATCTACATCTATATCTATATCTATCTATATCTATATCTATGTCTAATCTATATCTATATCAAAGAACCTATTCTTTTAAAAACATTGCACTCATAGGATAAAATGTTGATGCCCAGTTTACTTCTTGTTGCACAGCCACTGGAAAATATGCATGTGAATAAAGAGGAACAGGATCAGCCCCTTGGTGTGTGCAGCACTAGTGTTGGTGTAAGAGTAGATGGGGCAGGGCTGCATCCCTGTTAGATCTGAGAAATTTGATAACACCATTAAAAACAGGCTCCCACTGTGCTTTCACCCTTTAATTTCTATAGCACGGCGATGCCAGGTAGTCAAGAATAGAAATGTGGTGTAGAAGTAAAAATGTATATACAGCTGGAATGTGGGTTTATGAAAAAAAGAGGTGTGTTTCAGGAGTAAGTTTGGTTTGGTGTATAT
>NW_020932882.1:0-496 GCF_003984885.1 Neopelma chrysocephalum | reverse complement strand
CTATATCTATATCTATATCTATATCTAATCTATATCTATATCTATATGTATATCTATATCTCTATCTATATCTCTATCTATATCTAATCTATATCTATATCTATATCTAATCTATATCTATATCAAAGAACCTGTTCTTTTAAAAACATTGCACTCATAGGATAAAATGTTGATGCCCAGTTTACTTCTTGTTGCACAGCCACTGGAAAATATGCATGTGAATAAAGAGGAACAGGATCAGCCCCCAGTGTGCAACACTAATGTTGGTGTAAGAGTAGATGGGGCAGGGCTGCATCCCTGTTAGATCTGAGAAATTTGATAACACCATTAAAAACAGGCTCCCACTGTGCTTTCACCCTTTAATTTCTATAGCACAGCGATGCCAGGTAGTCAAGAATAGAAATGTGGTGTAGAAGTAAAAATGTATATACAGCTGGAATGTGGGTTTGTGAAAAAAAGAGGTGTGTTTCAGGAGTAAGTTTGGTTTGGTGTATAT
>NW_020932881.1:0-566 GCF_003984885.1 Neopelma chrysocephalum | reverse complement strand
ATCCAGGGCATTGAGACAAAACAGCAAAAAATCAGAACACCTCATGGCACCAACAAAAAGAAAATTATTAATATACCTCAATGCCAGAGAAACAAAGACCTCAAATACTCACTAGTAAAAAACCCCTTAAGTCATCAAGTTCAAAATAAATTATATACATTTTCAAAAGGATAGAGGTACTTACTATGTAGCTTTAGCGCTGCCTTGTACTGTTACATTCAGGATGGGTATCCAAGTGCCTCTGTACTCAAAGGCAGGTAATACAGTTGCACCTCCTCCCATTCCTAGCACTCCTGGGTTAGTCTGTGCTGAGCCAGTATTCCCTGATGCGTTGCTTCCTGTTCAGAAAAACAAAGTGATAAAATGAACCAATCTCATTTTAGTGATCAGCAAGCATCCTCTTTCTACATTTAATTTTGAGACACCAGGAGTAATCTGAAGACACCTTGTTCAATAATGAAAACCACCACCAACACAAAAAACTACTTCTGAGCTCCCTCTGCTGTCTAAAACATGATCATATGCGCAGCTCATGGATGCCAACTGCCTAATTTTCAGTCAGAATA
>NW_020932880.1:0-441 GCF_003984885.1 Neopelma chrysocephalum | reverse complement strand
TTCACTGTGTAAAATGTTGATCTCGACTGAAATAGAGATGAAAAAAAGCCAATAAATAAATTAATTAATTAATTAAAAATAGAATAAACAAATAAATAAAAGCAATAAATAAATAGAATTGAAAATAAAATTTAAATAAATAGATAAATAAAAGCAATAAATAAATAAAATAAATAAAAAATAAAATTTAAATAAATTACATAAATTAAAAAAATTAAATAAATAAAAAAAAATTTAAATAAATGCATAAATAAATAGAAGCCAATACATAAATAAAAGCACTCAGGGTCAGGGCGTTGTTTGAGTTTTTGCACGGCGTGGAATCCTCAGATAATGGAATTATAAAATCACAGAATTGTCAAATGGCCCGGGTTGGAACGGACCCTGAAGATCTTCCAGTCCCTTCCAAGTCCTTGATTCCATTTAGGAAGGACAGCAAAC
>NW_020932879.1:0-573 GCF_003984885.1 Neopelma chrysocephalum | reverse complement strand
TTTCACTGTGTAAAATGTTGATCTCGACTGAAATAGAGATGAAAAAACAGCCAATAAATAAATAAATAAATACAGAATAAAAATAAATAAATAAATAAAAGCAATAAATAGAGTTAAAAATAAAATTTAAATAAATAAATAAAGAAGCAATAAATAAATAAATAAATAGAATTAAAAATAAAATTTAAATAAATACATAAATAAAAGCAATAAATAAATAAAAATAAAACTTAAATAAATAAATAAAAGCCAAATAAATAAATAAATAAAATAAATAAAAATAAAATTTAAATAAATGAAATAAATTTTTAAAATTAAATAAATAAATAAATAAATACAATTTAAATAAATAAATGAAAATAAATTTTAAATAAATACATAAATAAATAGAGGCCAATACACAAGTAAAAGCACTCAGGGTCAGGGCGTTGTTTGAGTTTTTGCACGACGTGGAATCCTCAGATCATGGAATTATAAAATCACGGAATTGTCAAATGGCCCGGGTTGGAAAGGATCCTAAAGATCATCCAGTCCCTTCCAAGTCCTTGATTCCATTTAGGAAGGACAGCAAAC
>NW_020932877.1:0-414 GCF_003984885.1 Neopelma chrysocephalum | reverse complement strand
GAAAGGAGCTTTTCCAGTCTGGAGCAGCAAAGAGCATGAGGTACAACATGTACCTGAAGGCACAGTGAACACGTGTAGGTCCTGCTGCCTGGACCAAAGCAGCCAAGCCAGTCTGCTGGATAACAGCCTGAGGCAGGTTCAGCAGCACCAGACTGATGTTAATTTTCCTCCACATGAGGTGTAGAGACCTTTGATGGAGCAGGCACACTGCTGGAGGCAGGATACTTTGCTCTGTGCTGCTGTGCTGCCGTCCTCATCAGCAGGGCTGGGATATTGCTGGCTAACACGGCTTTCAGTGGGAAACACTGGGCAGGGAGAGGATTAGCTTAAGGCAGAACTGTGCTGATTCAAGACTGAACCTTCCCCAAGTGTCATCTATGTGCTTGAATCAGTCAAATGAGCTGTTATGTCCGT
>NW_020932876.1:0-414 GCF_003984885.1 Neopelma chrysocephalum | reverse complement strand
ACGGACATAACAGCTCATTTGACTGATTCAAGCACATAGATGACACTTGGGGAAGGTTCAGTCTTGAATCAGCACAGTTCTGCCTTAAGCTAATCCTCTCCCTGCCCAGTGTTTCCCACTGAAAGCCGTGTTAGCCAGCAATATCCCAGCCCTGCTGATGAGGACGGCAGCACAGCAGCACAGAGCAAAGTATCCTGCCTCCAGCAGTGTGCCTGCTCCATCAAAGGTCTCTACACCTCATGTGGAGGAAAATTAACATCAGTCTGGTGCTGCTGAACCTGCCTCAGGCTGTTATCCAGCAGACTGGCTTGGCTGCTTTGGTCCAGGCAGCAGGACCTACACGTGTTCACTGTGCCTTCAGGTACATGTTGTACCTCATGCTCTTTGCTGCTCCAGACTGGAAAAGCTCCTTTC
>NW_020932875.1:0-400 GCF_003984885.1 Neopelma chrysocephalum | reverse complement strand
GAAAGGAGCTTTTCCAGTCTGGAGCAGCAAAGAGCATGAGGTACAACGTGTACATGAAGGCACAGTGAACACGTGTAGGTCCTGCTGCCTGGACCAAAGCAGCCACGCCAGTCTGCTGGATAACAGCCTTAGACAGGTTCAGCAGCACCAGACTGATGCTAATTTTCCTCCACATGAGGTGTAGAGACCTTGAATGGAGCAGGCACACTGCTGGAGGCAGCAGGGAGGCAGGATGCTTTGCTCTGTGCTGCTGTACTGCCATCCTCATCAGCAGGGCTGGGATATTGCTGGCTAGCACGGCTTTCAGTGGGAAACACTGGACAGGGAGAGGATTAGCTTAAGGCAGAACTGTGCTGATTCAAGACTGAACCTTCCCCCAGTGTCATCTATGTGCTTGAAT
>NW_020932874.1:0-400 GCF_003984885.1 Neopelma chrysocephalum | reverse complement strand
ATTCAAGCACATAGATGACACTGGGGGAAGGTTCAGTCTTGAATCAGCACAGTTCTGCCTTAAGCTAATCCTCTCCCTGTCCAGTGTTTCCCACTGAAAGCCGTGCTAGCCAGCAATATCCCAGCCCTGCTGATGAGGATGGCAGTACAGCAGCACAGAGCAAAGCATCCTGCCTCCCTGCTGCCTCCAGCAGTGTGCCTGCTCCATTCAAGGTCTCTACACCTCATGTGGAGGAAAATTAGCATCAGTCTGGTGCTGCTGAACCTGTCTAAGGCTGTTATCCAGCAGACTGGCGTGGCTGCTTTGGTCCAGGCAGCAGGACCTACACGTGTTCACTGTGCCTTCATGTACACGTTGTACCTCATGCTCTTTGCTGCTCCAGACTGGAAAAGCTCCTTTC
>NW_020932873.1:0-745 GCF_003984885.1 Neopelma chrysocephalum | reverse complement strand
GTTGTACCTCATGCTCTTTGCTGCTCCAGACTGGAAAAGCTCCTTTCCTGCAGGAAGACAGGTAAAATGCCTGAGGAGGCAGGTAAAATTCCATGCAGGGAGGCCACCACCTCCTCATTCACTCCCAAACATCCTCCTCTTCGGGGCTGTGTGCGCATCTGAGAATAGCTCCTTGCCACAGCCTCCTCCGCAGGAACAGACTTATTTATTCATAGGCGTTGGGTTTGCTCTGATAGTCTCTCTGAATTTATTCTAAAAAGAGATTTGCCTTGTGCCTGGGAAGTGCCTGGCCCTTCCTCCAAAATGAAAGTGAGAAAAGCTCCCAGTGTGTTTTTGTACATGGTTAAAAATAGTGTCCTAGAAATGTATGATGGATAAATATGAATGAGGGAAGTGTAGATCAAATGTAGTAACCTTCAGAGGGTACATATGGACAGGTATGTGTGTCCTAGAGCTTCTAAAATTTCTCCTGTTCTCTTCTCACCCATTTCATACTCCAGTCTCTCCTTTCTTCTCTACCTCTCTTGTCCTTTGTTTCCATGGCTTTGCTTTAGTTCTTCTGCATCACTCTTCTTTCATTTAACTCTCACTCTGCTCTGCCTATTTCTCTCCCTCCACATCACTGTCCTTCTCCCCCTCTGCTTTCCATCCTGCTCCTCCACACCTCATCTTTGTCCTCTCTCCCAACACCTCTCTCCCTGTTCTTAGCCAGTGCCCCCTGTTCTTACTTTTGTCTCTGCATCTT
>NW_020932872.1:0-745 GCF_003984885.1 Neopelma chrysocephalum | reverse complement strand
AAGATGCAGAGACAAAAGTAAGAACAGGGGGCACTGGCTAAGAACAGGGAGAGAGGTGTTGGGAGAGAGGACAAAGATGAGGTGTGGAGGAGCAGGATGGAAAGCAGAGGGGGAGAAGGACAGTGATGTGGAGGGAGAGAAATAGGCAGAGCAGAGTGAGAGTTAAATGAAAGAAGAGTGATGCAGAAGAACTAAAGCAAAGCCATGGAAACAAAGGACAAGAGAGGTAGAGAAGAAAGGAGAGACTGGAGTATGAAATGGGTGAGAAGAGAACAGGAGAAATTTTAGAAGCTCTAGGACACACATACCTGTCCATATGTACCCTCTGAAGGTTACTACATTTGATCTACACTTCCCTCATTCATATTTATCCATCATACATTTCTAGGACACTATTTTTAACCATGTACAAAAACACACTGGGAGCTTTTCTCACTTTCATTTTGGAGGAAGGGCCAGGCACTTCCCAGGCACAAGGCAAATCTCTTTTTAGAATAAATTCAGAGAGACTATCAGAGCAAACCCAACGCCTATGAATAAATAAGTCTGTTCCTGCGGAGGAGGCTGTGGCAAGGAGCTATTCTCAGATGCGCACACAGCCCCGAAGAGGAGGATGTTTGGGAGTGAATGAGGAGGTGGTGGCCTCCCTGCATGGAATTTTACCTGCCTCCTCAGGCATTTTACCTGTCTTCCTGCAGGAAAGGAGCTTTTCCAGTCTGGAGCAGCAAAGAGCATGAGGTACAAC
>NW_020932871.1:0-776 GCF_003984885.1 Neopelma chrysocephalum | reverse complement strand
CTTGAATCAGTCAAATGAGCTGTTATGTCCGTTCCTGCACATTACAGCTGCTCTGCCCCTCAGTATAAGCATCAGCTGAGGACGATTTAACCAGTTACAGGAGCAAGAACCCAGAAGTTTGTATAAAGCACTGATTTATTCTTGGGTAGGGCAATAAGGAAGGCAAGGATTGAGTCTGAGGAAACATCAGCTCCAATTTGTTCCCCTTAGGGCTGCTGAAGACTAACACAACTTAGCCCTGCCTCAAGGCTGCTCTAACTCCAGTTGGAGTCGCTCTCATGACTCCACATGAAGTAGTGGAGATGGACAAAGTCATTTCTACCCACCTCTTCCCCCAGACCCCCTTCCCCAGCCACCTCCCAGGGAGGGGGACAGATGTTTTCCAAAGCAGGTTGAATGCACTTTATGGTCCGATGGCATGTGGCTGGGGAAGGGGGTCTGGGGGAAGAGGTGGGTAGAAATGACTTTGTCCATCTCCACTACTTCATGTGGAGTCATGAGAGCGACTCCAACTGGAGTTAGAGCAGCCTTGAGGCAGGGCTAAGTTGTGTTAGTCTTCAGCAGCCCTAAGGGGAACAAATTGGAGCTGATGTTTCCTCAGACTCAATCCTTGCCTTCCTTATTGCCCTACCCAAGAATAAATCAGTGCTTTATACAAACTTCTGGGTTCTTGCTCCTGTAACTGGTTAAATCGTCCTCAGCTGATGCTTATACTGAGGGGCAGAGCAGCTGTAATGTGCAGGAACGGACATAACAGCTCATTTGACTGATTCAAG
>NW_020932870.1:0-1249 GCF_003984885.1 Neopelma chrysocephalum | reverse complement strand
TTTTATCTCTTTAGAAGAAGGGAGAAAAGGCAAAGCACTCTCCCAAATCCCACAAAGCCGACAGCCACACACCACAATTCTAGTAGGGACTGCTAAAACAGAGAACATGCACAAATCTCTACCCCACACTCGATCAGATGTGGATGCTTAGCTGGGGACTGTGTTCTTTAATAAGTGACAGGCACTGCCAGCCTCAGTGACTCGCCACAAACACGCTGAACCCAAAATGTTACCAGCAATAAACATGCTGTCTGTCTATTCAAGCTGCACTGCTCAAGAGGCACACAAATAAATCTTTCAAGTAAACATCTCCATAGCAGCTTTTCCATCAGATTACGTATAATTTAAGGACCAGCCAGGCCACCAACGCAAGATGGTTTAGGCAGCTCTGTTTCAGCTGCTGTACCTTGTACTCTGCTGCCCTGAATCCCTTCCAAAACAGCAGCAGGATATTCCGACTGGGAAAGCACACGATGTGAACCTCAGCGAGTTATTGTGCAAAATAACTCTGAAATTTCTCCTTAAAGCACATGTTCTTGGCCAATACTGTTTGCCCTTTTTAACTGCACCGACAGTTAAGGACAAATATCTGCAGACTCCCCTGCACGGATGATTTTTCCCTCGTTTTGCACATCCTAAGCCGTTCAAGTCTCCGCGGTGCTCCTGCGGGGATAGATGCTCATCAATCCAAGCTCAGAGCCTGTTATCTCCATCTTGCCTCCCGAGCTGCTCTTACACCACCGCACACACCGCCAGGGCTCTGTAACCCAGCTGCACGCCGTGTTTACCCGCCGCACGCCCCTGAGCCACAACCCACGCTGCCTCCATCACATGCTGCAGGGATGAACTGCCTTTTCCCGAGCCCTCCTGCAGGCAAAGCCGGCATCGTCCCTCTCTCTCCCCGTGCCCCGGCCCGGAGCAGCCGCTGCTCTCCCGCAGCGGGCAAGTACCAACACAACTCCTGCATCCCGCACAGCCCCGCCGAGGGGCCACGCCGGGCATCCAGCGCCGGGGAAACGACGGGCACCGAGATGAAACAACCCCCGGGCCCCCAAAAAGCCACGGGGGGTGGAGGAAGGGCGGGTGGCCACGAGCGGGGGCTGCTCCCAACCAGGGGCTTGGGGGGCAGAGCAGAGCTAAGGGCCCGGGGGGCTTGGAGGGGAACAGAACCAAGGGCTGGGAAGGGTTTGGGGGGCAACAGAACCACGGGCTGGGAAGGGTTTGGGGGGACACAGGACCACGGGCTGGG
>NW_020932869.1:0-1238 GCF_003984885.1 Neopelma chrysocephalum | reverse complement strand
TTTTATCTCTTTAGAAGAAGGGAGAAAAGGCAAAGCACTCTCCCAAACCCCACAAAGCCGACAGCCACACACCACAATTCTAGTAGGGACTGCTAAAACAGAGAACATGCACAAATCTCTACCCCACACTTGATCAGATGTGGATGCTTAGCTGGGGACTGTGTTCTTTAATAAGTGACAGGCACTGCCAGCCTCAGTGACTCGCCACAAACACGTTGAACCCAAAATGTTACCAGCAATAAACATGCTGTCTGTCTATTCAAGCTGCACTGCTCAAGAGGCACACAAATAAATCTTTCAAGTAAACATCTCCATAGCAGCTTTTCCATCAGATTACGTAGAATTTAAGGACCAGCCAGGCCACCAACGCAAGATGGTTTAGGCAGCTCTGCTTCAGCTGCTGTACCTTGTACTCTGCTGCCCTGAATCCCTTCCAAAACAGCAGCAGGATATTCCGACTGGGAAAGCACACGATGTGAAACTCAGCGAGTTATTGTGCAAAATAACTCTGAAATTTCTCCTTAAAGCACATGTTCTTGGCCAATACTGTTTGCCCTTTTTAACTGCACCGACAGTTAAGGACAAATATCTGCAGACTCCCCTGCACGGATGATTTTTCCCTCGTTTTGCACATCCTAAGCCGTTCAAGTCTCCGTGGTTGCTCCTGCGGGGATAGATGCTCATCAATCCAAGCTCAGAGCCTGTTATCTCCATCTTGCCTCCCGAGCTGCTCTTACACCACCGCACACACCGCCAGGGCTCTGTAACCCAGCTGCACGCCGTGTTTACCCGCCGCACGCCCCTGAGCCACAACCCACGCTGCCTCCATCACATGCTGCAGGGATGAACTGCCTTTTCCCGAGCCCTCCTGCAGGCAAAGCCGGCATCGTCCCTCTCTCTCCCCCCGTGCCCCGGCCCGGAGCAGCCGCTGCTCTCCCGCAGCGGGCAAGTACCAACACAACTCCTGCATCCCGCACAGCCCAACCGAGGGGCCACGCCGGGCATCCAGCGCCGGGGAAACGACGGGCACCGAGATGAAACACCCCCCGGGCCCCCAAAAAGCCACGGGGGGTGGAGGAAGGGCGGGTGGCCACGAGCGGGGGCTGCTCCCAACGAGGGGCTTGGGGGGCAGAGCAGAGCCAAGGGCCCGGGGGGCTTGGAGGGGAACAGAACCACGGGCTGGGAAGGGTGTGGGGGGACACAGGACCACGGGCTGGGAAGGGTTTGGGGGGACACAG
>NW_020932868.1:0-944 GCF_003984885.1 Neopelma chrysocephalum | reverse complement strand
CCCTGGAATGATTTGTTGGGTCAATGGATGGCAACAGGCAGGAGGTTTAGATTTTATAGGAGGTACAGGGTGCAGACAAATATTTATCCAAGCAAGAGATGCTGAGAGGGAGAGAGGCAAGAAAACATCTTCTGCAATCCCACCTGACACTGGCCTGGTCAAACACTCCCCATCCAACCTTCCCACTCAATTTGCTGCCCCATCACACTCCCTGAACAATTTGAACTTGGGCAAGACTTGTTCAAAACCAAATTAGGCTTTTCTGCATGAATCCTGATGCCTGGAATGATTTGTTTTGTCTGTTTGGTTAATCCCTCCCTCTCTCCCAAATCCCTTCCCATCACAGGAGGAAAACTGGTCTCAGGTAGTTTTTGGCCTCTGGAGAATGTTTTGGTCTGACATCCGACAGGGAAAAGTAGCTGTTAAATCTTTGGAGAAAGGTTAAGGCAGCTGGGATTGAAATTTGGGGGGTACAGCAGAAATGGTGGGACAGGGGTGGAATTTTCAGTTTTCTTGAGTTATTTAAGTTCCATGTGCAAATATATGCAGAACTCAAGTTGGCTACAAAACCTGGGGTCCAAGTAACAATCCCACCAGGAATGGGTCTGAGTTGTTGGCCCGGTAACCAATCCCAAGGATACAAGACATGGAACATCTTCTGGTGTCTTGGCATGGTGTTGAACACAGGAGGAGTCCAGTTGTAGTGGGAATTCTGTATGAATTCCCAGAAAAAAAAGAAAAGAAGAAGAAAAGTATTAAATTCCTGGATATATATAGTGTTTCCTGCTGTTCCTTGTGGTTCACTGTCAGTCAGTGATGAGGAAGAAAGGAAGAAAGGAGGGAAAGGAAGGAAGGAAAGGAAGGAAGGAAGGAAAGAAAGGAAGGAAGGAAGGAGGGAGGGAGGGAAGAAAGAAAAGAGGAAAGAAAGGAAGGAAAGGAAGGAA
>NW_020932867.1:0-844 GCF_003984885.1 Neopelma chrysocephalum | reverse complement strand
AGGCAGGAGAACATCTCCTGCAATCCCACCTGACACTGGCCTGGTCAAACATCCCTGTAGGACTCTCCCATCCAACCTTCCCACTCAATTTGCTGCCCCATCACACTCCCTGAACAATTTGAACTTGGGCAAGACTTGTTCAAAACCAAATTAGGCTTTTCTGCATGAATCCTGATCCCTGGATTGATTTGTTTTGTCTGTTTGGTTAATCCCTCCCTCTCTCCCAAATCTCTTCCCATCACAGGAGGAAAATTGGTCTCAGGTGGTTTTGGCCTCTGGAGAATGTTTTGGTCTGACATCCGACAGGGAAAAGTAGCTGTTAAATCTTTGGAGAAAGGTTAAGGCAGCTGGGATTGAAATTTGGGGGGTACAGCAGAAATGGTGGGACAGGGGTGGAATTTTCAGTTTTCTTGAGTTATTTAAGTTCCACGTGCAAAAAATGCAGAACTCAAGTTGGCTACAAAACCTGGGGTCCAAGTAACAATCCCACCAGGAACTGGTCTGAGTTGTTGGCCCGGTAACCAATCCCAAGGATACAAGACATGGAACATCTTCTGGTGTCTTGGCATGGTGTTGAACACAGGAGGAGTCCAGTTGTAGTGGGAATTCTGTATGAATTCCCAGAAAAAAAAGAAAAGAAGAAGAAAAGTATTAAATTCCTGGATATATAAAGTGTTTCCTGCTGTTCCTTGTGGTTCACTGTCAGTCAGTGATGAGGAAGAAAGAAAGAAAGGAAGGAAAGGAAGGAAGGAAGGAAAGGAAGGAAGGAAAGAAAGGAAGGAAGGAAGGGGGGAGGCAGGGAGGGAAGAAAGAAAAGAGGAAAGAAAGGAAGGAAAGGAAGGAA
>NW_020932866.1:0-574 GCF_003984885.1 Neopelma chrysocephalum | reverse complement strand
CTTTAAAACAAAATCCCACTAAGAATGTGTCTTTAATTAAAAAAAAAATAAATCCCAAAGTATGTTAACAAAGTTTAAAATATTCCTCTTATTGGAGTCCTAAAGTAGGAGTTCTTTTATTGTGAATGAGTCTCTCATTTCTGATTTATCTTCTGATTACTGAGGCTTAAAAAACAACAGCAAGAACAACATCAGCAAAAAAACCCCAAACTCTCAAAAAAACACAAACAAACAAAAAGTTAAAGAAAAATATTTATTTAAAATGTTTCACTTTATATAGTAGGGCTAAATCTGCACTTTTTAAAACTCCAGATGAATAACAAACTGAGGGTATAAGTGGAAGCTGCTAGAAAAGTAAATAAATTAAACAAACCCAAGTTCTTTAATTGTTGAACCTTCTCTTTTTTCTTTCCTTGGTTTGATAAATCACTTTTTATGGCTGGTGAAGATGCACAAATTTACATCCTGTACCAAAAATAAGCAAGCAAGAGTAAAGGCAAGAATTAAATACCCTTCAGTGGTTTCTTTTCCCCTTTCCCCTTTTCCTTCCCCTTTCCCCTTTTCCTTCCCCTTT
>NW_020932865.1:221-319 GCF_003984885.1 Neopelma chrysocephalum | reverse complement strand
CCTTTTCCTTCCCCTTTCCCCTTTTCCTTCCCCTTTCCCCTTTTCCTCCCCCTTTCCCCTTTTCCTTCCCCTTTCCCCTTTTCCTTCCCCTTTCCCCT
>NW_020932865.1:0-121 GCF_003984885.1 Neopelma chrysocephalum | reverse complement strand
GGGGAAGGAAAAGGGGAAAGGGGAAGGAAAAGGGGAAAGGGGAAAAGAAACCACTGAAGGGTATTTAATTCTTGCCTTTCCCCTTTTCCTTCCCCTTTCCCCTTTTCCTTCCCCTTTCCCC
>NW_020932864.1:0-595 GCF_003984885.1 Neopelma chrysocephalum | reverse complement strand
CTTTAAAACAAAATCCCACTAAGAATGTGTCTTTAATTAAAAAAAAATAAATCCCAAAGTATGTTAACAAAGTTTAAAATATTCCTCTTATTGGAGTCCTAAAGTAGGAGTTCTTTTATTGTGAATGAGTCTCTCATTTCTGATTTATCTTCTGATTACTGAGACTTAAAAAACAATAGCAAGAACAATATCAGCAAAAACACCCCAAACTTTCAAAAAACCACAAACAAACAAAAAGTTGAAGAAAAATATTTATTTAAAATGTTTCACTTTATATAGTAGGGCTAAATCTGCACTTTTTAAAACTCCAGATGAATAACAAGCTGAGGGTATAAGTGGAAGCTGCTAGAAAAGTAAATAAATTAAACAAGCCCAAGTTCTTTAATTGTTGAACCTTCTCTTTTTTCTTTCCTTGGTTTGATAAATCACTTTTTATGGCTGGTGAAGATGCACAAATTTACATCCTGTACCAAAAATAAGCAAGCAAGAGTAAAGGCAAGAATTAAATACCCTTCAGTGGTTTCTTTTCCCCTTTCCCCTTTTCCTCCCCCCTTTCCCCTTTTCCTTCCCCTTTCCCCTTTTCCTTCCCCTTTCC
>NW_020932863.1:0-398 GCF_003984885.1 Neopelma chrysocephalum | reverse complement strand
CCTTGAACAATTAATAACAAACTGATGCTTATGAACTGCACAAATTATGAGTCATCATATGGAGTCCTGACCATCAATGGAAATAAGAGTTCAAGGCCAAAGTAAAAAAAGACTATTTATTCAAAAGAACAAATATATTTACAATATGCCTGGTATTCTGTGCAACTTGCACAGGGTGCAGTAACACAATTTTTAATAGAAATCAGAGGAGATTCACCTCATTTAACTTCAGACACTGCACTAGTTACACACCTAACCTAATTGTCTAGACTCCTTTTTATAATCAATGGTCTCTTACAGGCCATTTCTAGAATATGATTCATCTGACCTATTTTAGATCTCTTCTTCTACATGAGATGAATCATGCTATAGATACCCTAGTTCTAAAGTTAGGTGGG
>NW_020932861.1:0-503 GCF_003984885.1 Neopelma chrysocephalum | reverse complement strand
TTTTCTGTGTGATTCCTCCTTTTCTGTGTGATTCCTCCTTTTCTGTGGGATGTTGATGGTGTGCCCGAGTTGTGAGTGCTGGAGCTGTTGCTGGTGGCTGAGCAGTGTTTGTAGGGGCCGCTATTGCTGGGCTCTTTGCAGCACGGGACACTTTGACAGCAATCTCCATTGATTCTTCCATGTTCAATAATGTGTTCATTCCAATGGTATTTCCTGAGCAGCTGGGCTTGCTTAGCTTTGGAGCTAAAACAGCAACAGCAAGGAAGTGAATTTTCCAGCCCCTTTCCCCCCCCCACCTTTTTTTTTTTTTTTGGCGTGTTAGAAAATTATGTTAATTTTTTTCTATTCTGTTAATGAAATGGCATGGAAACCATTGGAATAACAGGGGAGGGCAGGAGCAGAAGTGGAGGACAGAGAGGAAACGGCACGTTTTATACTCCTGTGTATGGTGAAAGGGCTGGTTTCCGGAATTAGCTTCTCCTTTCAGAACCAGGCTAATCAAA